>NW_010310837.1:0-2700 GCF_000700745.2 Antrostomus carolinensis
AAAGATGAATCTGGAAAGTACACTTTGCCTCATTCTCCTCAGACTTCCAGCAACATGAGTCTTTTGGTTTCTATTTGGATAGCTTCAGTGTAAGTAGAAAATCTAACCCTGGGCTGGTTTTAACCTCTGAAATAGATCCTCAGGTAGTGTAAATGTGTGCAGTTGTCTGGAATTAAGATTTTGACACCTTTTTATACCTTTTTCTGATACAGTCACAACCCAGTAGTATCACTTTTCATGGCTTGTCTTCTTATTCATGGTTGATGGAGGCCATCAGTAATTAACATCAGCATCAGCTTACCTTTTTCTGTACTTCTTTTTACTGTATCTGAGTAATCTTTTGCCACCATCAGGAGAACACATTTAATTCATTAATTACTTCTAGGTTCTGGTGAAAATCCACCATCAAACTCTCTTGAAGTTGGTGCACCAAAGGCAAAGCAAGCCCTTTAGTGCATAGTGTAAAACATAGAGACATATCCACAAAAAGCTCAAGGAGAAAAAAAGCTCCCAAATACTTTTCTTAAATTCACAAGTACAGTAGCAAAGAAAGCACTACTCATTGAGTGCTCTGCTGCCAGGGGCTTCTTGTTATGTTGCTAAAACATAGACGATTCATGTTCTAATACTGTGATCCCCCTTAAAAGACAAGGAGAAGAAGGTGCCTTGTTGCACACAAATGCCATTGAAGACATCTGTGATGTCTGTGCCAGCTGAGATGGAAGTGTTAGGAGCTAGGGGTGCCACAGACTAGTTTTGTCTTCCTCCTCTCTTGCTTCTCACAAACTCAGTCTTTGAGATGTGGTCATGACAGACTACCCACCCACCCCAAGCACGATGTCTCCAAGTTTGAGAAACAAGTGCTAGATCACAGAATCACAGAATCATGGGAGTTGGAAGGGACCTCTGGAGATCATCTAGTCCAACCTCCTTGCCAAAGCAGGTTCACCTAGAGCAGGTTGCACAAGACTGCACCCAGGTGGGTTTTGAGCATCTCCAGAGAAGGAGAATCCACAAAATCTCTGGGCAGCCTGTCCCAGTGCTCCTACACTCTAACAGTAAAGTTTCGTTTTCTCATTTTTAAGTGCAACCCCCTGTGTTCCAGCTCATGTCCATTACCCCTTGTCCTATTGCTGGCCACCACTGAAAAGGGTCTGGCCCCATCCTCTTGACACCCGTCTCCAGTTGAGCACTCTCATATTCTTCTGCTACCAACATCAGAGCTCTTGTTGGTCCAACAGAAGCTTATCCTGGAGGAACTGATGGAGCAGAAAAGGCCAGCAAATAATGCAGAGTCCCTTGAGAAGACAGTGGGGAAGCTGGTGGATTCCTGACACTCATGGAGGGAGACAGTTTCAGTACAAGGCTGGACTAGTGCTGTCCAGATGCCTTCCTGGATAGGTAATGGGGAGACTGTGGAGCAGACTGGGATTAAGGTCTTCTGTGGAATGATTTTAGAATACTAGGAAACATCTAAAGGAACCATACCTTCTTCATAAACCACAACTTCATTATTATGTTTTTTAAAGATGAATCTTCAGAAAAAACTATTTATATGGTGGGTCAAAATTCATTATGTTTGGTTTTTGGTTTTGTTTTATGTCACAATAAATACTGCAGTAGTTCCATTTTTAGTGCGTTCATCTTGTGTGTGTTCTCCATACCTTGCTTTCTTTGTCTGCTGAGTGACAATGTATTTTTTTTTATAGAGAACAGTGCTGTCCATTTATTAGAAACAATTCTTGCATCAGTTCTTTTTACTGTAGGAGACATTTTTCTTACATAGATCTGAAACATAGAAAAAATAAAATAAACTGTTTGCAGTTATCTTTACTTTTTATAGTCTGTCCCTGTAGATATTACTCTTTTCCTGAAACTTTTGGGGTTTTTTGTGTTTTTTTAGTTTAAAGAAAAAGAAATAATGTGTAACTTCAGGCTTTCACTGATGTCAAAAGCACACTGCTTATTGCCATTAATGGAAGTAGAATAAAGCTCTATCCACTGTACAGGTCATATTTGCTGGTTTAATAGTACTGGGGAGAATTCATGAACATGCAGGTAAGTATATTTTCTTCTAAGCAGAGAAGTTTTAAATTCTACTCAGTCTCTAAGCTTTCCCTGATCATCTCCCTAGTTGTGTCTTTAAAAATAAAGGAAATATTATTCAATATTTAGGAGCATAAGGATGTAATAACAACTGATTTCAGCAATCACCAATATAATAAAAAATGCCATGATCACATTTTTCCTTAAGTTACAGTTTCCTTGACCTAAAAGGAGTGTGAATGCCATGAATTTATATAACTGAATATACCTTGCTGTCTTCCTTCTTTCTTACTACCAGGAAAGTACACAATGAATATATCCCCAAGACTTGGAAACCACAGACCAAATGGGATCCTCCTACCTTTATCTTTAACTCCTGTGTTTCCAAAGCATTCTGTCATCTTGATGTTATGTGGGTTGAACTATTGTCTGGAGGTGCCTGCTTCTCTCTGTTGCTTTTGGAGGGAGTGTAGGGCAGCTGGCTTCCTATTCTGAGCTCCTGAATTAGACATCTGAATTTCAGTAGGATAAGTCTGAACACAAATGCTTCAGAGAAAGATGTAAGAAACCTTCAAGTAGACAGAGGTGTAGTACCGTGAAGTTCTTTCTAGTATCTTTCATTTCAGGTTCAAAGACTCAGGTTTCTCGCTTCTT
>NW_010310838.1:0-914 GCF_000700745.2 Antrostomus carolinensis
ACTTTACTATTTATTAATGAAAATAATTAAGATTTCTATTATAATATTAAAATATTATTCTAAATATTTATGATTATTTAATATTTTCATTCTTTATTTTCCTTATAATAATTTTTCCTTCTTTAACTTTCATCCTTTTTAGGATTTTAATGATAAAATTTAAGATTTAAATTAATTAATTGTTATTTTTCACCTTTTCCTTTATTTATTCTTATTTTTACTGCTTTAATTTTTATTAGTTTTAACATTTTCATTAATTAATTATTAGTTTTCACATTTTCACCATTTATTTTTATTTTTAATACTTTAACTTTGATTATTTTTAGCATTTTAATTAATTAATTGAGGTTTTTAATTAATTAATTAACTTTTTTTAACCTTTCTATGATTTATTCTCATTTTTACCACTTTAATTTTAATGATTTTTAGGCTTTAAATTAATTATTATTATTTCTATTATTAGTATTAATTTCTCCGCTGTGATTATTTATTATTAATTTCATTTTTCCCCCATTTTCCCCAATTTTCTGCTTTCCCTTTTATTAATTTAATTATTCTGATTATTCTCTTCATTAATGATTCATTATTTCCTTAAAAATATCCAAAATCACAGCCCAAAAATCCCAAAAATCTTTTCAAACTCCCCCAAATGCGACAAATTTCCTCAAATTGTGAAAATTTTCCCCCAAATTGGCAAAATTTCCCCCCAAAATTTGAAATTTTCCTCCAAATTTTGAATTTTTCCCACAAATTGTGAAAATTTCCCCCAAAATTGTGAATTTTCCCCCAATTTGTTACAAATTTCCCCCCCCAAAGTTTGAAATTTTCCCCCAAATTGTAAAAATTTCCCCCCAAATTGTGACAATTTCCCCCCAAATTCTGAATTTTTTCCACCAAATTGTGAATTTTCCCCC
>NW_010310839.1:0-304 GCF_000700745.2 Antrostomus carolinensis
GAGGATGGGGACATGGATGGGGTTGTGGATGGGGACATGGGGACACCAGGTTGGGGACATGGGGACAGGGATGAGGACAAGAGGTGCCACCAGCTCCTGGTGCCACCTCACCCCACCTCGTCTCTCCTTGTCCCCTCATTGTCCCCAAGCCAAAACCACCAAGTCCCCAGCCAAGGTCCCCGAGGGGGGTGGTGGCACCTCTGACCCCCGGATGCCGACGACGGGTTTGACCGAGAGCCAACTCCAGCTGTCTGTCGAGGTGAGACCCCCGTCCTGACAGCAGCGGAGCCCCCTGTTCACTCTG
>NW_010310840.1:0-1618 GCF_000700745.2 Antrostomus carolinensis
GGGAGGGGGCTGCCGGCCCCGAGCGGGCGCTGTCCCCCCGGCGCTGGGCGATGGTGGGGTTCAGGTTCGCTTTGTTTGTTTTTGTCAGATGTGAATCCAAATGGAGCGCTCGGAAGGAGGCGAGCGGAGCCAGCAGCAGCCCTGGGGGAAGCTGATCCGGCTGGGTGCTGATGAGGCAGAGCCGCACGTCTTGCTGCTGAAAAGAGAATGGACAATTGGTCGGAAGAAAGGTGGGACAGGGACACGCTGCGCTGGCGCGGGGCGGTGTGCGGGGGACAGCAGCGATCCGCCCTCCTGGCCTTTAAAACGTTGGAAGGTGGACTGAAACTAGTTGGGTTTGGCGCTTTCAGCTGTGGAAGGGCTTGCCAGGCGGTCCCTTATTCCTGATTTAACTCTTGGCTCTGTGTGAAGAAGTTTTATACTGACCTTTTCTTTTTTACTGACTTGTGACATGTGCACGTTTAAAAGTGAAAATGGCTTTTAGGTTGTCTGTGACAGCTCGTACAAATAAGAAAAAATATTGTTGATGCAGAAGAGTTTCTGTGTATCATTCCTGTTTATGTTCTCGTTTAGTTTCTGTGGTTAAAATAAGTTGGAACTGCAATGCAAAATGCTTGTGCTTCACAGAAAAGGAAACGCCCACATAAAAGCCCTTAATTCTTCTAGCCATATAAAGATTGCCAACAAGTACTGAAAGTTTCTCAGAGTACATTTGAAAGCTTTATTCCCAGAGTCTAGGGCTTTTACTACTTGCCTTTATTTTAAAGGATTCCATGCTTACAGTTTTTAAAATAATCATCACAGTCTTTTAATTTTTTTACTCTGCTCTGACAGCACTAATTTTCAGTTTCCTGTTCATCGGTTCAAACAATTTGTCTGACCAGTCACATTCTGTAAATAGTCTTGAACAAACACCAGATGCTGTAGCTCTATGAGAAATTCAGATAATGTATTGTAGGAAAAATGTTTTGCCTGTTTACATTTGGTAATATACATTTAGATTGTTTATTATTATCTAAACCTGTAGGTAAACTCTTCAGATTGAGGTCTAGTTGAGGGTTATCTTGCTGAAAAAAGATGAATTTTTGTGTATTCTATTGCTTCCATAATGGTTTGCTAATGGATTAATGAGTGGTTACAAGAATGCCAAGCTTTGGGTCAAAAGTTTTACTTAGAAACTCTTCAGGAGCCTTAGAAATGCTTGTTTAGAGCATTTTGTCATTCCATGTCCCATATGAAAGTCTGACTCTGTAGAATAGAATGGGAATGTTCGCTTTCGGTGGGTGTCCTAGCGTCCCAAGTTGTGTGGCAACAGTTAACTCTGTAGCTATTGATTGTTCTTTGAATATTAGGAGTAGACCAGTGATAAACTGTCACCAGCATGGGTAGTAGCTACTGCTTTCCTTCTGGATATGTTGTTCTTGCAGGCTGAGATACAGTGCACCCACAGTGTGAACAGATGGAAGTGAATCATGTTTGTTAATTGTAACTTTTGTGTGAGTGAGTACTTTGACTCATTCGTGAGAGATATTAGTGGAGAACCTTGAGCATTGCCTTGAATGTTTAATGTTACAGTGAAGTAAAAATATTAGATTTGCTCAGAGCCCTGGAGTTGTCA
>NW_010310840.1:1652-53269 GCF_000700745.2 Antrostomus carolinensis
CTTCTGCATATCCCTAAATCTTAGTCTTGGTTTTTTAATCTCTCTTCAGCTTTATTAATGTAATAGTGCTGTCAACAGAGATGAGGAAATTTTTTTCTGTTTAAAAACAGACAAAAGAAAAAGACTTGAACATAGAACAGTGATACTCTCTTATTTATCAGCTGTTCATTCCTACTACTTACTCCGGAAACACTGGGATGAAGCAGGTTGAATCCGATGAAACAGTTGTACAATGATGTGGAAAAAGAGTTGGGTGCTCTGTGATGTATGCCTCTAGAATTTACATTGAACCACTGTACAACAGAGTAATTGTGATTTGATTTCCATCTGTAAGGGCTAGAACTGGGGGGGGAAGGGAACTAAACCTGTATGAAATGGTTGAAATAAGCTTATATCAGCACGTGGAGCTATCTCACTGCTTGTATTTAAGTTTCACATACTAGACTGTGCTGCTGCCTATATGCCAGTTGACATTTTGAACCATTGCAGATGCACGTGAATCAGTTTGTTGTGCATTTATAGCCATGTAGCATGCTGATCTGTCTGTGTAATGTGTATTTTTAAGCACACTGGAAAATCTGCTGTCTTTTTAAGGTTGTGATTTATCTTTCCCTGGAAACAAGTTGGTGTCTGGAGATCACTGTAAAATTATAGTGGATGAAGAATCTGGTCAAGTGTCATTGGAAGATACAAGGTTGGTTCTTCTGTGAACTTTTACTCCTTCTCTTAGTCTGTGAAGTAAAATCTTGTATGTTACTCTGGGCATCAATAGTAACTCATTCTCTTTTTTGTTTCTCTTTTTTCCTGCTTTTACATCTAGGTTTGGGGGTTTTTTTATTCCTTATAAATATTTTTTTTCCTCTACAAGAATAACAGTCTATTGGATGAAAAATACTGTTGGTGTAATAGTTCTGTAACATATTTCTTTAGACTTTTGAAAAAAGTGCTTCCAGCATTTTTAAAAGTTCTAAGCATCAGTGTGCCTCATTTCAAGTACTCGTGTAGGAAAGAAAATATCTGCAGTGGTGATCTCAAAGCATGAAATAGTTGTGGAGTAAAAATCTGTACTTGTTATACATCTTCCTGGTGTTCAAAATATCAGTAGTCTATATCCCATAGGTACTGTAGTAGTCTAGCAGTTGTGGTGGGCGTGTCAGAAAGATTAGAGCCTATTCTATCTAATTTAATAATAAAAGTTGTTTGCTAGATTTCTACTGTTGATATTTCATTTTTATTTTCTTTTGTTTAACCTGAATGATTATTTTCTTTTCTGGGTGTTTCTGTGTTAAATTAGGGGTATGAGATGTAAGGCCCTTAATGTAGAAGGATTTAAGCACATACCTCACTGGAACTGCTGTTAAAAAGCTAAATTAATTTAGTGGAACTACTTTTAGTATATAAAGTTAATTACATACTTCTTCACACACTGAAGGCCAGTGAACTTGCTATACTGGTGAGCTATTTCCTGTAGAGTTCTAAAGCTACTGTGGGTGTACAAATAGCACTGCAGGGGCTGTGGGTGGTTTCCAATGGATTTTAGTTGGTTTTCTAGTTTTCTTTATAAAATTTGAAGTGGGAATTTGAATGGAAGGGTATTTCTGAGGAGGAGATTATAACCCTCTTCAAATGTTCATCTTCATTTTTGACAGGATTTTTTGTCTAAGATTGCAGAAACCTTCTCGTTTATTACATTTCAAGAACTCTGTGACATTTTAAAATACTGCTGTAAACCACATTCTTTTTCTGCCAGGTTATTGCAGTCAGTAAAGAAACAAATAATACTTTTCTGCCAGCTCCCCCTATTTTTCATGTCTTGAAGCCATTTTACCCAAAGATGAAGAAGACACTTCAAAATATATTGATGTACATATATAAAGAGGAAATTTCACATTTGAGGTTTTGAAGTGTATCATGCCAAATCCCTGTTCCAAAATACCAGAATGAGATTGAACATCTGTTCTGGTAGCTCAGGGTTAGTATCAAATACCTGCTGAGCTTTTGACAAAAATCCCTCCAATGATACTTTGAAAAAAGTTTGAACTGTAATTGAATGGGATGCACATTTTCTGGAGGCAGTGGCAGAATGTATGAGCTTTAGGTGACATTTTTCTTTCAGCAGAATTTTTGCACCTCTGTTCCTTTTCTGTCTCTTGATCAATTAGTAGCTATGTTGATATTGAGAAGAGGTTTTTTCAGAGTGAAGAACTCACTTCTAGATATTTACATGGTCAGTGCATTTGACTGGAGTTGCATTGACAGTCAGCTCTGCTGGAGTGCTTCATTTTATCAAGGCCTTCTTTGTACTAGGTGACCAAAAACTAGATGTAGTATTTTAGATGTGGACTAATGAGTTCCAAGTAAAGGGGAATAATAATCACTTCATTTGAGTTTCTGACTACACCCCTGTTAGTACAGCCAAGTGTGCTGTAGGCCTTCATCACTGCTAGGGCGTGCTGCTGACTTAAACCTAGACGTAAGTCCGCAGTGTGTGATCATATGCTTAGTCATAAGATTCACCAAGAACCCTCGCTGGTTGGTCTGTAGCTTGTACTGTTGTAAGTGGTTATTCCATCCCAGGTGCAGGACTTAGGATTTGTCTTTGTTGAATGTCATGACATCCCTGTCAGCCCGTTCCTCCAGCCTGCCTGAGCGCCTCTGAATGGCAGCCGAGCTCTGTCCCCGCTTTGGTGTCATCTGCAAGTTTGATGGGGGTGTATTTCCTTTCCACTTCTACATTGTGCTAGAGAAGATAAATGGGCCAGGTCCCCAGATAGGTCCCTGGAGGGCTTATACTCCTGCAAGCTGTGGGATGGAATGCTAAATTTTAGGAAGAAATAGCAGACCTAGCTAGGATGTCTAGGAAATGGCTTATAACTGTCACTCTCCAATGCTCTGCCAAATTTCAAGACGTTTCAAACATCAAGTCAGGCCACATTTGCCTCTTTGAGAGACAAATCCCTAGTTTCAGTTGTCTGTAGCTGGTGGAAGTGGCTTAGACCAACGTCATGAAAATACATGCTAAAGGAGTTGTGAATGATGCAGAAACATTCATGAAACCCTACACCCCACACCTGCCCGGGGCAGAAGGTGCAGCCAGCGGAAAACTAGCAAAGCCAAATTAAAGTTAATTGTCTATATGATATATTAATGGAAAGGTGGGGCTTGTTACAGTGGTAGTATAATGGAAAGTCTGCAGGTATGGAGTACTACCAGTTAACTGCTTATGCATGTTACACTTCTGTGTATCTAACAAAAGAGAGTAAGATCCTTTATGTGTTCTGCTTGCCTGTGAGCTGCTATGAAATGTGGTTACTGTTTGCTGAATCAAGAGACTAAACAGGTTGGTATGACTGCTTGCAGAAGACTATCAGTTCTTCTGGGTCTTCCAGTGTTTATGCTGAATACCAGATGAACTCAAAAAAATTAAGCAGGCTGAAAGATTTTTGAATGTTTCAGTTGGAAATACAGATGCCCAGCATCCCAGAAAAATACTGCAACATCAGCTATTTCTTCTCTGAAGTGGAAAATATTTTTGAAACATCGCTGTGGTCAAGCTCAGATTTTTCTGGTCAAGAGGAATGCATTGAAGGAGGCAACTAGTGTGTCACAGTTGAACTGAGTGGACTTTGTTTCTGTATTGTAGCTAAACCAAAGAATATCATCAAATATATGTAGACAGCCAACATTGGTTTTTATCTCCTTGGTAGCATAATGAGTTCTTGGATCTACCTTGGAAAGATTTATCATAAATTTGCAGGTTAAGGGAAATTTGTAGAGAACTCAAAATTATTGAGTAAATAGAAGTTTGGAAGTAACAAAAGCCAAGAGTTAGCAAATAGTACAATAAAATATTCACGGACTCGCCCTTTTTGGGGTATGTTTCTGCTTTATTTTCCAAACTATGCACTAGTTGCTTTATACTGCTTGAAAGAAAACAAATTATACAGGCTGACCTAACACAATGGAGGCAGTAGTTGGCTTGCCTTAAGTAAAAGCAATTGTAAGAGTCTCCAGTTTGAAACAGAAATTTTAAAGGCAACTAAAGTAATTTTTTTAAGGACCTCCTTCAGTTTGTGCTGGTGTCCTTCCTGCTACTAAATTCTCACCCTACCAGTCTAAACTATTTGAACATTAAAAGAATGGAGACTGACACAGTACAGGAGAGTTTCTGTAACTTACTAGAATTCAAAACTCATTACAGTGTGTTCAGGCTAATATGTATTTAAGTAGCAGATAATTTCTAAACTGTTAAGCTAGAAGTTTTACTATAAATTATATTCTTTTCCTGGGTGGATGCTAGTTAACTATTAAAAAGTAAGACCGGCATTTTTCTCAGAAGGATACCAAAGTATCTTACAACACATAGGTCATTCACCTGCTTCAAAAGTAAGCCTGTTCTGGGAGAAATGTAGCTGTTCACATCAGTTCTGCACAATAACCAAGACTGGGAAGTAGAGGTAATTAATCAAACTGTAGAGTCATCAACCACGTTGGAATTGAGTCAAGGCCTGACTTTTTTTCTTATACTCTTTAAAAAAGTGACATTGGGACCTTTTGTGACATTGTTTCACAATGCAGACAATTTATATCTGATAGTACCATTTTTCTTTTCCACCTCAGAAGTTACACAGCCAGTTGGTAACAATTCAATATGAAGTCCTAATGAATGGCTTTCATATTTGGGATTCTCATTGTACTTTCTACTTATTTTATGGGGACCTTACTTTAATTTGAAACATCAGAGGAATGTACAAATGTCATAATTTATCATGTGCAGCTGGTTAAAAAATACCCACCACATTTATCCAATGTGTCACCATATCTGTGAAGTGCCTCATGCTAAAGCCTGAAACTGGAAATGAAACAATTATCTGGGGTAGTTGGTTATTTTTTCCCTTTGATTACTGGCTGAGGTATAAATACAACTAGTTCACTTTGCTAACATATTTAAGGAAAGCTTAAGGTTTTCTGTGTTAAGTGGTATCAGTTTATTCTGACTTAATTTCAGTCCATGGATGCCAAAGAATTTGTCAGCTCTTGTTGAAGTCAGTACAACTGCACAGCACTGAAAAGACTTGTCTATTTGTAGTCAGTTTGACAATTAGTCTTGGGTATTTCTGCAGCTTGCCTTGTGAGATCAAGCATGAGTGGTTACTAGATGTGTGGTTATTTTTTTTTTCTGAGAATACCTCACTTGAGACAATGTTTTTCATAAAAATCTTGGAACTTGGCAGTCATGACAGAGCAAATTCATAAAAAACATTGTTGTGACATTTTTTCCTTATGTTTAGTGAAATATTGGGACTAGGAATTGCCTGTAGAAGCTAAAACTCAGTAAGAGATAATTATTGTTACTTGAGTTTAGCTGTTTTATTACAAAAGGTCTAAACCACTTATGGCAGATGGGAGATTCATGCTTTGTTTTGCCATCTGGAAAACTAAGGAGGTAAAACTTAATGTTTCCTAGTTTTGTTAAAGGACCTGTGACAGGTTTCAGGGACTGTTGTAAGCTTTACTGTTTCTTTGACAATTGAAAAAGGTGCAGTTTTTTCCTCTTAATTGCCAAACGTTGTCATTCTTTTAGTGATGTCTCTGTTTTGCTGGTTCTTTGGTGCTTATGTCTTTCAGGCTAGTCAACATCTGTATGCCTGAGGTAAAAAGGCAAGCTTAAAATAAGAAATAGTTCTCTTGCTTACAGAAGCAGCTTGAAGATTCTTTTAACAGCACAAATATTGATGTAATCCAAAGATTTTTTTCTTTGTTTCTTGATGTTTAAAGTAGCATTTTTATTTTTTGTATCTTGTTTATGTTGGATTAGTTGATTCAACCATGTAGACAGTAAAAGCAGTTGCAGAGGTAAGAGTAAGAACTGGTACCTTGATCAATACTTGCTGCGGTGAATCAAAAGGGTTTGCTTTTCCTTTTTAATGTAGTGTTTTTGAATTTGTGTCCCAAAAGGCCAACCTTACAAAGTTCTAGTTTTCTTTCTCTGTTCACGTTACTAAATGACAAGAGATTTTTCCAGGTTGCTTTGTAAAAGAAAAAAACAATGAGAAGGAAAGGTGCTTGTTTCTAAATAACCATCCCTCTCCCCTAGAGAGAAGCTGTTCTGTTTGAGGAAGGCTGTGTTGTCCTGGGCATGAGTGGTGGCCTCCAGGAGGTGGCAGCAGAGGTTTGCTGTTGTCCCACACAGCAGATTTTCTGTTCTATGTTTGGTTCTAGTTGCTGAGATTTTGAATGGCAGAAGTCTGAAATTTTATAATGCTGCAGCCCTGAAAGAGGCTTATTGCAACTGAGCTGGAATTATTCAATACTCCAGTAACTTGACTCAGTTATAAAACACTGATACCTTGTGTATGAAACATCAGGCATAGTGAAGGAGCAGAGATATCTCCATTAATCAGCAAAGATCTGCATTTTCCTCTTCCTCAGTTTAATTTCTTCCATGAGTCTTGGAGTTCTTATAAATATCAAAATAATTAATTCCAACTTGTCTTTTAAGTATGTATAACCGGTTTTCCACCTTACTAACTTCTTGATTTTGAGCTGCAAACAGTCTAATTAACCTTGGAATTTTAGTTTTTTTACTATTTGAAGCAAGATGGGAGAAAAATAACATAACATCCCTGACTGTACAGGGAAAGCTCCTTTATTGCGGAACATCTTAGGAGATTCCCAGTTTTAATTGTAAAACGTAACCTGGAACCTTTTGAATAGAACTCCTATTGCCCTTTCCTGTTTTATACTTAAAGAGTGTTTATTATTGTACAGAAACAATAATTAATTATTTTGAGACATTGGCCAAATGTCAGGAATCTTTTCTCTGTCTATCTGTCTGTCAGCTACCATCTCTTTACCAGGAGATGCATACGAGCTTTGTAGTCCTCGTAGCTTTGCACTTCTGTCTTTGGGACAAGTTTTTCATTTGTTTCTGGACCTTTTTTTTTTAAATTCTGGGTTACTTTGTTTTTTGAGAGCCAATAGTTTTTCTAGCTGCAAACGAGCTTTGAAGTCCTCATAGCTTTGCACTTCTGTCTTTGGGACAAATTTTTCATTTGTTTCTGGACCTTTTTTTTTTTTATTATTCTGGTTTACTTTGTTTTTTGAGAGCCAATAGTTTTTCTTCATTAAAAGTATCTTGTGTTTTCCCTTCCTTCTCCTATGTAATTATGAAAACATTTATGTTATCTTTTCTTTCTCTTTACAGTACTAATGGAACAGTAATTAATAAACTGAAAGTGGTGAAGAAGCAGACATACCCTTTACAGACTGGAGATGTGATCTATGTTGTTTACAGAAAAAATGAGCCAGAGAACAGTAAGAAAATTATATTTTTTAAGTAGCATGCTTAGTAATTTTTTTAGTCATGAGAGAAAAGAAATATCAGTACAATTAAAACAGAGTTACTCAATTGTAAGACAGGTAATTTACTAATGTTTAAAAACAAGTCTCTGTAGAAGAGGTCATGCTAGTTTTTACAGGGACAAGTCTGAGCAACTGTCTGAAATTGAAATGTGCCTAGAAGTAGTTTTGGAAGAACTAATGCATGAGATGGTAACTAATGAGGTCCTGATGACACGCCCAGTGCTTCTTTTAGAAGTCATATTGCTGGGGTAGTTAGTAATACTTTATATATCACGTTGAGGCAATTTTTGGCACCAGAAGAAAAGGCTGCAAAAGCTTTTTGTTTTGTTTTGTGTTCATTTTGGGTGTTTTTTTAAACAGAGAAGAGGCAAAATGGGGGAGAAGTGGGGAAAGCTCTCTAGTGCAAGTAGACTTAGTAAACCTGGAAAAATATTTGTGTGGCCTTAAGGAGGAATCATGCCTCATGTGCCCATAGTTCTCAGGAATTCTTTTCAGTATGGTGCAATTGAAATTACATAGGGTTTTTAATGAAAAATAAAATACAAAAATAAATCAAGCTATTTTGGGGCAGGAAGTAATGTTCTCTCATGTGTTAACTGGGTAGAAGTCAGGGACCAAGGTTTAGGTGTAAATGCTTAGTTTTTGCAGTGCAATGAAATTAATAAAAGATTTCATTAATGATCTGTGTTGGCATCTGTCTTAAAGATGTTCTTAAATGATTTAGGAAGTAACTGTTGAGGCAGCAGAATTTTCATTTCATACTTTTCCATTTTGTACCATTTCCTTTCATTCAGTTACACAGGGTCATTAAATCCAGCACTGACTGAAGAGATTTACAGAAATAATTTAATTGCTCATTATTATGAAATAATAGATGGGGTTCAACTTTGATAAAAGAGTTGGGGGGAGAAAGGGAATGGACAGTCTCTGTTTTTACATATGTATTGCTGTACCCCAGCTGATTGCTTTGTCTATTAGCATGCAATTCTGCTTTTAAGTGTGAAGTATGTAATATTTAAATTTTAGTAGAGAGCACTCACTTTCTGGAAAACACTTTAGATGAAAGAGGCATTTTAAATGTTAATTCTCATTACCATATTTGATAGCTCTGAAGTGGAACTTCAGGGTGAACAGACAGACTTTTCTATGGCCATAAGCTCTCCTGTTATTGTGAAGATAATTCGATGTACTGGGTGATGGGAGGTTGTAGTATTAGATATTAGATAAACACAGTATTAGATATGTTTATAGCATGATATTTAATGTAAAATACAAGACTGTATTTACAATTTTCATACAGTAATAGACGTATGAACTATTAATCTAAAAAATTCTAGATATATACATACTCACTACTGGAATACTTCCTTTATGAAGTTGCTGTTAATTTATGTACAGACAGATCAGACAGATTTGTGCCAATGTAAATATTAAAAGAAGCAGTGATAAGCTAGATTTGTCTGTCTGTATGGCTTGTTTGTCTCACAAATCCTTTCTAAGATGACACTATTGCAGTTGATGCTACTTGGAAGAAATCACTTATGCAAGTTTTCCAGGTACTTTGTAATGAGCTGAATCACCAGTTTCTGTTTGGGTTAAAAAGTATTTGAATTACCAAGCCTCCAGTTTTGCTTTTTCAGCTTCTCCATTTTCAAAGACAGAGAGAGAATTTAGATTTGGTATGTCTATTCTGAGTAGTTCTGAAGGAGACAAAACTCTTCCAATCCATTGATGGGAAAAGGGATTGCTACAAACTAAGAAAGTCTTACTTGCTTTTAGGTGGCTAGAGGTGGAAAAAAAGTAGAATGTTAGGGGAATTTTTGGAACTGTATTAGATTGAAGTAGGATGGAGAAGAAAGGGATATTATCCAGTTAGTTTTATTAATAGATAGTAAATTAGTTTCTGGATGAAATTTATGGCATGTCTTAATCTGTATTTTTGATAGTTCATGTATCTCATGAAGAAATGAAATAAAATTGATTTAAGAAGTTGAAAAGTGAGCTCAGAAATAATAAGCTGCTTCAAAGAACTGTCATTGAAGTATCAGTAAAAATACAATTCGTTCTGACACAGAACAAATTTTATGTTTAAGAAATTATTAAGCCTCTGGTTCCTTGGCTGGCACAAGTTAAACATCACACAAAAGCTGCTCTGCCTGGTTTCCTGAGAAGAAAAGATCTTGCTGTGCTGTTCCTAATTGCCTTCTAAGTAGGAGTATTAACATTGTACTGTAGAGGTGACCCCTGATTTGCCTCTTCCATTATCAGACACTTTGAGGAAGCAGCCATTTGTGAATAGAAGTTGTTTATGTGAGATTAAGGTTAGTGAATTTTTGTTTAAAGATTCTGATCAATATTTTTTATCTCTTTCAGATGTTGCTTATCTTTATGAATCCTTAAACACAAAACATGATGCAACTCAAGAACCAGTAGGTAAGGAAGTAATTCAAGATCCATGAAGAGGAGCTAAGCTCCAATGACTAATATAACCCTCTTGAGAGAGTTTGATTCCTTGGAATTTTGAAGCCATGATGTGGTGACTGTCACACAGATCTTTTTCTTTCCTTTCCCCCCTTCCAACTGTAGAAGTTAATGTAGAAAACCAATGCCATGTGACCAAAGATACCTCAAATACAGGAAGAAGTAATGATGAGACCCAAATTACCTCATCACCGTCAGCTACTCAGTCTTGCTATGAGGAACCACAGCCATCTACTTCTACATCTAACCTCTTTAATGCTTCTTCTACCTCTCTTATTGAGTCTGCATCTGTTCAGCAGGATAATCCTTCTACATCTGGTAAGAATTGTGTCAAGTATTCAAAGTTTGATATCCCATCAACTGTTACTCCAGTTTTTAATTTTAACAGATTAATCTCTTACTCCTGTCTGAGTCTTTAGCATTTGCTTTGTTAAGTTCTAGTGAAAGTACCAGGTGGATATGTGCATTTTAACTTTCTCTCTGTGAGCAGGCAGGTGTACCCTGGTGGATGAGTAAGGCAATTGTGAGAATTGCTTGTGCTCAGAGGGGCAGAAAATGCACGTAAATCCCAAACTGTTCTCTCTTTGCAGTATGGTTTTGTAGTGGAGCACTGGTGAAAACTTAGCAAATCTATGTGGCTCATATACCCAAGCAAGTAGGTATGAGTGCTTGTGCTCGTGGAGTCACTGATAAACTTCCCTAATGGTCACTGTTACTGCTGGCAGTCACCAGTCCCCTTTCCCTTGTGTAGACCTCTAATGCCAAAATATACCACACGGATCCCTAGTCCAGGATCCTGCATTATGTTGGCAAGTGTAATACCGCAGTGCTGCTTAACTCTTAGAATTGTAGCAAGAACAGCTATGTAGAAAATGGCATTTGTCAACAGTTCATTGAACTTTTTAAACTTACTCCTATGAAAACAAAGCTTTGCCCTCCGCTGTGATCCTGACCTGTTACATCAACATTGCATAAATCCTCTGCCTGGCATTTTTGTCAGAAAGACCTGGTGTGAATAATAGTCTTATGAATAAATACTCTGCAACTTAAAAAGGAATGGGGATTTGAAGTAGGATTACACAACTAATAGCTTGTTTTCCCCCAGGTCTTCCAATTAGTCAGATTGGCTCAGACTGCATATACAATAGTTATGAAGACTTTACATTTTTGTTCCCCTCTTTCCTATTTGGATGTTTCGATTGATGTGTGTGCATCCTCAGTGTTCAAGTACCTGTTGTTTTCACGTGTCCCGTATCTGTATGCAGCTATGTTCATGTTTCCGTTTTTATCTTGCAGGATCACAATCCTCAGTTTTCACTCCTGTGCCTGCTTTCCCCATCTTAGAACCTGTGTGTGTAAGAGCACTGCATGATGAACGTGAAAAGCTGGCTGTGAATACTGAAAATTCTGCAGTCACTTCAGAAATCCCTAAGAAATTAAAAGCAGAATCGGATTCTCAAAGAACAGGGGAGGAGGAAGAAGATTTGGAACCTGCTAAGAAGAAACTAAAAGAAGGCTAGTAAATTACAGTATTGTGCAACCTACCCTTCACTCTTTTATTGTAATATTATTGTTGAAAGTTAGTTTAAAAAACTTAATTAGAAACTTAAAGCTATATCCATTTTTCATAGAAGCCTAGTGAGATTAACAGAAACATAAGGATCTGTGTTAATTTTTCTTTATTAATATGAAAAAAGTTCAAAATGCATGCATATCAAACCTAGAAGGTCTTGAAAGGTTATGTTAGTAGGTGATAGATAACTTTTTTCCTCTTCTCAATGTAATTTTATGTTTTAATATTGCATTAAATCAGAAAAGCAAAACTCCCTTATTCCCCCCTGCCTCACATTGAGTCAGGTCAGCTGTCATCAGTCCTTCTTCAATTTGTTTCTTGCTTCTTATTGACTTGATTTCTGCTCCAGTGAAAGTAATGTCTTCAGTAGCAGAAGCTGTTATGTGTAAAGCAAGAACCTTTAGTGGGACCATTGCCAGTGAACAGTGAATTGGTGTATATCTTTCAGGTGGTTTTTTAACACTTAAAAAAATAATTTAAAAAAGCTTCAAAAACTACATACTGTGTAATCTTCTGTCTTTGTAGATGAAGATGCTTGTCCAAATATTCCACCAGCAACTCCAAGTGAATGCATCATTAAAATTGGCTCTGAAGATGCAAAAACGTCAAATGTGAAACCAGATAAGATGGAAGAAACATTAACTTGCATTATCTGCCAAGAACTGCTGCATGACTGTGTAAGGTATGTATGATTGACAAAAGCTATCATAACAATATATGAAGTTCAGTGATAACTGCTTGAGGACGCCAGGATACTTTGGGTTTTCACAAGACCTTCTGAGTCCCTTACCCCCTGCCCCAGCCCCCATTTATATAGTCAAATCAATGCTAAAGAGTTTTTTGAGTGTTATGAATGTATCTGAAAAATGAGAGATTTGTGGTTTGGCTCCATTTCTTTCATTGTTTTCATGTTTGTGTCTTCCAGCTTGCAGCCTTGTATGCATACTTTTTGTGCTGCCTGCTACTCAGGATGGATGGAAAGATCTTCTCTATGTCCAACTTGTCGTTGTCCAGTAGAACGTATTTGTAAAAATCACATATTGAACAACTTAGTGGAAGCTTATCTGATTCAACATCCAGGTAAGTTGAACAGCGTTTAACAGAATCTGATGTATTTCACACGTTAGCTGCGTAATTGATGTGTGTGCAGACTGTTATAGAATCACAGAATCATAGAATGGTTTGGGTTGGAAGGGACCTTAAAGCTCATCCAGTTCCAACCCCCCTGCCATCAGCAGGGACACCTTCCACTAGACCAGGTTGCTCAAAGCCTCATCCAGCCTGGCCTTAAACACCTCCAGGGAGGGGGCATCTACAACTTCCCTGGGCAACCTGTTCCAGTGTCTGACCACCCTCACAGTGAAGAACTTCTTCCTAATATCTAATCTAAACCTTCACTCTTTCAGCTTAAACCCATTTCCCCTTGTTTTGTCATTAACTGCCCTTATGAAAAGTCCCTCCCCAGCTTTCTTGTAGGCCCCCTTCAGGTACTGGTAGGCCACTGTTGTCTATTAAATTTCTATGAGAAGGATATCAGTTTTATCAAACAGGGGACACTGACTGATTAGGCCGCCTAAACTCAGATACTTCTGAAAAATATACCTGAATATGGATTTAATTAACTTTGATCATGGCCTCTTGAAAGCAAAACTTAAGTTGTCAGATACTGCATTTCCATTAACACAGAAGGGAATTTAACTAACATCTTCTAGAACTCTTTTCCAAAAGTAAGTTTTATAGAAATGAAAACACAATAATCATAACTGTGTTAATAAAGTAGGGTAGAGATAAGGGATGTGAGCTATTCTTTTCTCTTGAAATTTGAATTTGATTCTCATGCCAGATAAGTGTCGTAATGAAGATGATGTACGTAGCATGGATGCTAGAAACAAAATTACTCAAGACATGTTGCAACCTAAGGTGCGGAGATCTTTTTCAGACGAGGAAGGAAGTTCTGAAGATTTGTTGGAATTGTCAGATGTAGACAGTGAATCTTCAGATATCAGGTATATCTATTTAAATTGTGCACTGAATTAAATTTACTTATGTCTGAATGCACAAACCCACAAACTGAGCTGGTAGTGTTTCCACGATCATTGCCAGAACAAATCTTATTTTTGTTTTCAGGTAAACTCATTCTTACCAATAAATATCTTGGCAATTCTACTGAACCTTGAGCAGTCAATAAAAACCAATTAAAATTAGAGCTTCCTAGAAGTCCAGCAAGATTCAGTTAATGACCAATGATTCTATCATGAATTGTGCAACAGCTTTATGTGAGATGTGTGAAATTACCTTTTCTGATTATAAATTGGCTGTTGCTTTAGAGAAAACAGGTTTCTGCATAAGATCTTGTCAAGAGGTAAAGCAGTCCATGACCCTATGAGTGTAGGTGCAATGACTGTACTTTCCTACATGTCTGGAATGCTGCTTTCACTGGGTATGTGGTACTGAAGAAGCTGATGCTTGACCTGGGGATTCCCAGGCACCAAAATATCTCCTCTTTACTTCTGACAGCAGACAACTTTTTGCTGTATATCTAGAGAGGAACAGAAAAACTCTTCCCATAGATAATTATTCCAGCTTTGTTCCTCTCTTGTTCATTTCGCTTCCAGTCACACCACTCTTTTTCTGTGTGGGGTTTTGTTTGGGTTTTTTTAACTCCTTGGGAATACTACAAAATCCAAAGCTTTTATCTGTTACAACTACAGCAGTCTTCACAGCTGTCAGGTACTGAGTTATTTAAACTTCTATATGTTACTGGATTAAGAAATTCCAAATGTCAGCTTTGTAAGTATGACCACCCCTGTCTAGCACAGGGATATGAGTTATACTTGCATTTGTTGGGTGTGATTTCCTATGACCTTATTTTTTCTTTCAGTCAACCATATATAGTGTGCAGGCAGTGCCCAGGGTATCGAAGACACTCTGTTCCAACTCTGTCTGGTACAGTCCAAGAGACAGAAACAGGAGGAATGCAAGCACTGGGAGATGCGCCATCTACGTCAGCCAACTTCCCTGCAGGTCAGTGTCATGAAATCTTCTCAGTAGTGTGATACTAAAATACAACTCATACAACTGTTATGAATGAAGCAAACTCGCTGTCATAGTACTGTGACAGTCACACCACTTCACATAGGTGTCTTTGCAAATATCATGAGTTTTGACCATGGTTTTTCTGTGGTTGTCCGTAATAGATTGCTGATAAGCCATTCTACACACTGAAATATTTTACACACCTACCGAGTTTAGAAATCTGAATGCTGTTTTTCTGTTCTTTTATAGTATCTTTGTAAAAAATGGTATTGCTTGCTTGTTACTTTCATTATTGCAATTGTGTACATTGTTCAATCTACCTTTCTTTCCTGTTTTTAACTTATCTAGCTGTCCAAGAATATGTGTGTCCTGCTCAAGGAAGTCATGTAATATGCACTTGCTGCTTTCAGCCAATGCCTGACCGAAGAGCAGAGCGTGAACAGAATCCTCATGTTGCTCCTCAGCAATGTGTGTACAATTTTTTTTATTATTTTTTATTTTTTATTTTTTTTTAATCTTGACTGCAGAACTAAATCTCCTCTTATTTTTAATTAAACTTAAGTTTACTTTGAAGAGTGTTCTTTATTTGAATATTCTTTATCTGGACTCTAGTAGTGACAGCATGAAAGACTCTTCCTTTGTAAAATTTATTATTCCTCTATAGAATGTATTTAAATGAGAAAGTTGTACTTTTAGCCACGTTTTTGAGAAGTTTTTTAACCATGTTTATCAGGGCTGTATTGTTATTGATTTATAAGAACAGTAACCATTGAATTTGTTGTGTGCAGGTCCTTATAGGGATTTTCTTTGTTATTTTACAGGTACAGTTTGTCTGCAACCCTTCTGTCACTTATACTGGGGCTGCACTCGGATGGCATGTTTTGGCTGTTTGGCACCATTCTGTGGTATTGTGGAATAATCTATTTCTTATGAGCCTGCTCACTTTGCAATAATGTCTATCTCTCTTGAACTTTAGATAATTTAAGAAATATAATAGATTAGTTTGTAGCACAGAAACGAAGGCTGCGTCCTCCCATCACAAACATAAAAAAATTCTTGAGTGTTATGTGTCTTAAGTTTGAGAGATTTAACTTCTTGTCTTCATACCATAATGGATTTCAGCCTAGTAAGAGAATCATACAAATCAATGCAAGAGCACTGAACATCTGATATTAACTTAACTAGAAAAGAAACTTACCCTCTTAAACATGTAGACTCCTGAAACTCCAGGTTTTAGATGCTTTTAGAAATAAATTGGAACAGCTGAAATGACTTGGCTGCAGTTTGAAGCTAATGAAATATGCTTTAATAGCACTGTTAATTTGTGCAGATTAGTGGTAGTGTTCGTGGACTAAAGATTAAATTGTAAAATCTTAATGCCTTGTCTTTGCCACTGGGAGCTATATATCCCATGCTTTAGCATGTGTTGAATGCAGTCATTTACTTGGTGATCTCATGAGCATGTTATTTCAGGAAACAGAATAATCTTCTACAAATGTGTGAGGGCCATGGGGTTGCAGGAGGAAATAGTAACTTTTCTTCTTCTTGTTCTGATTAGAAATAAACCTTGGTGATAAGTGTTTAGACGGAGTCCTAAATAACAACCACTACGAGTCAGATATCCTAAAGGTATGTTTAAAAATCATTATGTATAATGCAGAACAATAAATGTACAAATTTTAAGAAGTACTCACTCATGAATGATAGTGATGTGCTGCCTGGCAGTTACAGTGTCAGCATTGTGTCACTTGGAGAACCTGATTCTAAAAGACAAACCTTACAAGCCCCGAACATTCAGCTGGACCAAAGTTGTAGTTACTATGTCTAGACTGGAAGCATTTTAGGGTGATAATTTGGCCCCTTCAGTCTCTGTTTAAGACGCCATTGTATTCTAGAGATGCATTCCATTTAGCATCAGCTCTTCCTGTACCACCCAAATTACCAGCAGTAACAACAAATCACTTTCATTCAATCCTGATGTTTAATTTCTCCAATGTGTGTGTCTGACAGGTGCCAAGAAGGCAAAAATTCTAGATATAACTTCTCAATTTTAGTTTAAATAACTGATAGACATACTGTAAAATTCACATTTAAATCATCAAATAATTTTACTTGTATGAAGTATTTGTTAGGGAAGCCAGTTTCAGTCTAAAGTATAACATGCAAAATATTAATTAAAGAGAAAAATAATTCACTAAAAATATACAAGGAAAAGAAGACTTGTTAAATATTTTTTCCCAGACAAGTTAAATTTCACACTAGGTCACGTGGAAAATATTTTGCACATATCGTAATGGGGTTATTTAAATTAGGTAAACTGGATGAAAACTTGATTTAAGGTAAATGAGAGTGTGACTGAAATGCATCTATTTGCATTCTTTTGGCAAAGGTAGAGTCTTCTGAAAAAAAAAAAAAGAAGATAGTGAGGGGAAAATTTTATTGATGATCTGGAAGTATCATGCTAATTAAGTTAAAGGTTATTTTTACTTGTAATTGGCATCAGCCCATTTTGAAAACCTAGTTAGGTCTAGATTTGAAAGTATTCGAGGGAGAATGGCTTGGTCACTCTTTAATGTTGGAGATTTTTCTAGATTGAACATTGAAATTGCTCTTTCAGGATTACCTGGCATCCAGGGGTTTGACATGGAAAAATATGTTAAACGAAAGTCTCTTGGCTCTTCAAAGAGGAGTTTTTATGTTGTCAGGTATGTGTTATGTTCATTTTTGTCCATGTGTAACTCTTTGTATATAACTCAGTAATACTATCAAGAGGTTTGAAGTTCTGTGTATGTAACCAGCGCCATCATGACATTTGTGTTAAATCTGATTTCTCAAGCCTTGCGCTGACATTATGTACGAACTGTTTTTTTCCCCAGATTACAGAATTACTGGGAACACAGTGCTTTGCTACTGTTGTGGCCTTCGCAGCTTTCGAGAACTTGCCTACCAGTACAGGCAGAATATTCCTGTTGCTGAATTGCCAGGTGGGAATTGCTTTGCACAGTAAGGAAGAAAAGTCATTTAAAGAGTTAAAGTCAGTTTTATCCTTGTATCCTTAGTTTTTTAGCACCTTCATGTAGCCCAGTGCAAATCTCTTTGCAGGGCTAATACCTTATGATGATTGCTTTACTTGTCAGCTGCTAAGTTTGCATATAGTTATTGTCAGACTCCCTAATGGAATCTTTTCTCTCTACAGATTTGTCATCTGTAGAATAAATATACCTGCATAGTGAAAAGAGGAAGTCAGTAAAATCCAGATACAATCACAGGAACTAGTTGCTGTAGTGGAGTTTTCCCATTTAAATACATAAAATGGTGCACCTCCTGAACAATTTCACATTTTAGTAGCTCTCAACTAAGGACAAGAATGTTTTCCTAAATCAATTCTAAATCTGTTTGCATTTACAGTTTTAGTATAAAATAGCATGCAAGCACCTGTGCCTCCTTCAATCCCAAATCTGTTGGGAACAGAAGCTCTTCCAACACTCTACTTTTACATGTTACTTTTGTCCGTCTAGTTCCTGTTGTTAGCAACAGCTTCGCTGTCTTTAACAGTTTAGAACTCTTCTTCTGCTACTGTGCATAACGGGAGACAGTCTACCATGTTTCTCCCTATTATTGCTTTTCATTTCAGTGTTACAGCCTCCTGGACAGCAGTTATAATGTTTGCAAAAGTGGGGGAAAACCAACAAACTCTACCCAAATTAATACATTTTTCTTTCATATGGAAATGCATCTAGACAGTCTTAAAACTGTCAAGTGGATGTCTATTAAACTAAATGGTAAAATTTTAGTTGACAGCACTGATTACCAAATCCTTTCATCATAAGTCTGCGTGAGCTTCATATTTAGAATGTGGTTTTTGTCCTTCACTGTTTGCTTTGTTTCTAAAAAGGTGAACCAATATAGTTTACAGTCATTTCTTGACAATCAGGATGTCTTGGTCCTCTATAAGCCTCCTCTGATGAGTAACCACTCATTAAGTGGTTTAAGCAGTGGCTTAATAATCTAAATCACCTTATTTAATTAATTCTGTAATAAATGTAGCATTTAATTTGCTCTTTTTGTAGTGACTGTCACATCACGTCCTGATTGCTACTGGGGGCGCAACTGTCGAACTCAGGTCAAAGCACATCATGCCATGTAAGTTATATGATTTATAAAGTGGGTTTGGTTTTGTTTCTTTTTTGAAAAACAAAAAACCAAACAACCCCCCCCCCAAAAAAACCCAACAAAAACCCCCAGCCTTTGAAGTACCACCAATTGCATGAGTCTGTTGCAGCATAAGCAAAATTGGGTGAGCTTTGGGGTTTTTTTGTCATTTTTGTTTCTAACACAACTTTGAAATGAGACCTTCACGCATGTTAGAAGGGCATCATTAGAACTTGTAAGCTGATGTAACTCATTACTGATGCTTCTTGAGTCTTGTTTTCTACCTGCAACTCCCCCTTCATTCCTATTCTTCTCCCACTGAAGCAGCTTCTCATTTGCTTATGTCTGGGTGCTTCTTAAAAAAACTGTATATACATATTGTATTATATATACATGTGTATATATATATTAGACCTGTGTGATTTCTGTTTGAAACTATAAGAGAGACTCTTCTAGCAAAATGCAGCATATTTTGAAGGGATAAATATCAGTGGGAATAAATTGCAATAAGAGAAAAAGAGAAGTTTGTAACATGTAACATTAGGAACCTAGTGTGGTTTAGCAGTTCCTGGTTCTGGAGGAGTTTCTAGGTCTTACACCCAAGCGTTCAAGCATATGGTGAAAATTAAACACTGAGCCTGAAAAGAGATTAACCCTGCATTTCTCAAGTGTTTTAGTGTGTCTAGGGGACATGGGCTCCTGGTATCTGGTCATTCATGAGAAATGTCCATTCACAATAAATCAAGGTCCTTGATTTAAAAAAAAAAAAATCAAGGCCACTGATAATCAATGCAATTTAATTCTTAGGAAAAGATGCATGTGTGGTAAGGCAAATATTAAAGACTTGTAAAACAAAACAAAAATTATCTACCTAAGAGCTAACTGGTTCCAGAGAGGGTAGAAAAGTCCTTCTTGCCTTTATGAATAATTCTCTAAATTCTCAGTGCAATGTAAGATAGAGGAGCTGTTACCCCTTATTGAGAAGTTGCTTTAATGAATAGTAGATTCTGCAGTATCTTTTCTAATGCTGCATTGAACATACAGGCTTGGCAAAATTCCTTTAATATTGCAGGTACTATGGGTTGAAAATAACCAGTCTTTACAGCTCATGCAAGCAGATCATAAGAAAGACTTGTAAAGTATTCATCCCCAGTCTCTTACAAATTCAGAGGGTTTTACCAATAACTTTCAAAAATAATTTGTCATTTCAGTTGCGGATGTAATTCAAAGCACCACTGCTATCTGCAACTTCTTGTTACAGGACTAGAGGAGATTTTGGTTTGAAATGTTAGAGAGTTATTTCAGTATCAAAGCACTCCCCAGTCATCTCTGTTCATATTGTGGTGGATAATTCCATGTAGAATGGAAATGAATCAGGGTTTATTTTCCTTTTTTAATTCTCCCTTTTTTTTTTTTTTTTTTTTTCCAAGCATTAGCTGTTCCTAGAACTTTACTGGCTGCTGCTCTTAGTTCCTAAAATCCATAAAAGCAAACAATCCTGTCATACCACTTCTAGATATCCAGTTAGGTTTTTTTATTGAGCTAAATTGTTTTGCTAAATAGTTTGGTTTTGTGAGCAAGGTTTCTTTCAAATCTTTGATCTAATTCATCAAGAGGGAGAAAATTCAAGGTCTCTCTTGCATCATCTCTTCCACATGTACATGTATGTACACGCTCAACACCCCAACTCCTGTTTTGGATATGTATCAGGGGATGCATAACCCAGGTAAGAGAAGAACAAAGAATGAATGGTGAGATGGTTTTTAGAATTGGAAAGAAGTGCCTCGTACAAAATTGTGTTATCTGTTTAATTCAGTAAGATGGGCTTGCCATTCCCATAAAACCTAAATAATACAGAATGAGAAAAAATTATTTTTTCTTTCTAGAGTAAGATTCTAAGCCAGTGAAGAACTTGTTTGTGTTGAAACGTGTTATTAGCTGAGTTAATTCTAGTTCCTAGTGACTTGTGTAATGCTGTCTCCTGAAAATTACTGATGTCTCACAGGGCAAAATTAATTCACTGGTTCCTGTTTTAATTGCCTTCTGGGTTTGAAGTATGCAGAAGTATAGAGGAATGCTTTTAATAACAGGTTTTCTGTGTGCATAATAAAACTAACAAGGGTGAGACAGGACAGATGTAGTAGAGTACAATCTAAACAGGTTCTGAAAAACAGGTGTGTTAGCATGTAAATGTTCTGCTTTAAACTGTTTCACATTTAAAATGCCTCATGAAAGATACTGACTCTTTTGGTTTTTTGTTGCCTGACTTCTGTGAACTTTATTATATTTTAATACTTTTTGGTTTTTTTTATTTCAGGAAATTTAATCACATTTGTGAACAAACACGATTCAAGAACTGAATACTTGTAGTCTGTAGAGAGGGGACAAAAACCTGTTACACTGCTTGTACAGTTCAAGGTTTCAGGGGATCTTCTCAGTTCCCCCATAGCAGGGACTCAATAACTTTTGCATCAGGTAATCTGGTGTGAACTTTTTAATTTGTAGAATTTTACAGCTGTACGTGAAAAAGGTAGATTCAATTTTTTTTTTCCAAGAAAGTACAGCAAACATTGCATTCCATCCTCATGACTACAGTGTCCCTGTATCACTTAAGTGAAGAACACAAACAGAAATCACACACACAAAAACCAGCCATATCTTGGGAAGACCTAAGAATAAGGAGTGTATTTGCACTACTTGTGACAAAACTAAGAAAAATCCTTAGACTTAAAATAGAAATGTTTTGTAAAAGTATCTGATGGATATTTCAAGAGCCATTAATATTTAAGAAGGAAATTGTCAGTGTATATTTGTAACTGCATTTTGCGGTGGTCTGATATTTTGTCACTACACATTGCGTTTGGGCTAGAAACCACATTAATATTAACTTTAAAAAAAAAATCCGTCCATTAAACAACTGTTTCAACTTAAAGCTTTTACCACATGTGCAGTGTTACAGTGGAAGAAATACAGTTTCTTTTCTTAGTTTAGTTGTGTTGATGTTTTTATTTGCATTAAATTACAAAAATAATTGCACAAAAATTTGAAAGTCACATTTAAAGTTGGGGTAATACTTGAAGCAGAACAGACTTCTGCTACTATTACTTCTGTAGTGTTTTATATCAGAAGACCAAGCAATGCTTTTGACGTAGAGCAGCCAGTAGGATACACTGGTTCATTTTTTGTATTTCTTTTTTGGTTTAATATCGTATGCTAAGTATGTACCTCTGCCATGCGGCTGTTCTCTGGCATGCATACACTGGTGAAAATGTAGAAAAAAGCTATAATTTAAAACAGAATATAGCAGCTTTACTGGAAGGAACAATCTTACAGAAAACAATTAAGTTTGGACAAATTGTAGCAATATGGAGGCATTTCTGGATAGGGATGGTGAAGGGGAACACCAGTGTCACTGACACAAGAAATATATATTTTATTTTCATGGCTTCTGCAGAGCTCATTCAGGAAAAGTCCCCAAAATCCCAGTGTAACCCACCACCCCTTCCAAACTGATATGATCTGATCTATTTCATCATCATCTGGTAGCTAATGTTCACAAACCTCAATTGGGACCAATTTTTCTTTTTCATCATACCTAGACGAGTGAAACAGAATGAGAAGAAAGCATACACAGTTACCTCTGTAGATACCATGTTGTTTTTAAGTATGCCTTATTTTATGAGCGGGATTTATACTTCAATGTTAAAAAGTGTATACACAATATCTTGTGATATAATGGAGCACAAATGATGCAGCACATCATATCTACTGGTATTGGTGAATTAAACAAATATTTCCAGTAATGCACATCTTAGTATGAATGCTAATTAGAATGATGCATTTGTGTTTAGATTTTTATTTTTTAAAATAGCTGTTGCAAGGATGGGTCTGTTGACCATGCCCGTATGCTATTAAAAATACACTTTGGTGTGGACTTCTCTTCCTAATCTCTGGGCATTTTCTCCTGTGAGTAGGATTGAAATTGGATCTGGAATAATACTTGAAACTTCTTTTAACAACAGTGTGTTTCTGTCTTTTAGTATTATTAATGATGTTCTGTTGCTTCTGTATTTGTATTTTATGTTTAGAATTTTTTTTTTTAATGGTTATTGTATCTTCTCAGGACAACCATTCCCAGCTGGTTTTGATCTCATTTTCATCTCTGGCTGTGCATGTAGCAAATTGAGTGCAGTTGTGGAGATCAAGCCTTTGCACATTATATGCAGAAATGTGCTTTGCATTCTCATTCACCACTTCCCACACCCCAGATGGGCTTTCAGCATAGACTTGTCACTGTGCTAGTGTTCAAGCCTCTTGTGCTGAATTTTTTTTGTTGATCAAGAATAATGTGTCTGCAGTACTATGTTCAACCTCGCTTGCACTTACTCAAGTTATGTTTGTATAAGGATGTATTATGGGACTTTAAGAAAAAAAAATGGGGGAAAAAACCAACAACAAAACTGATGTACTTAACATCTAAACTACCTGTGCAGTAGAGGTTTTTCAGATTCCTTTATAAACCCCTCTTCCTTTTCCCTGTTATAGATAATTAATCTGCCTTTCTATGCATATAGGGTTGCGGTAGTGCAATGGAATGAAGGGATTTTTTTGTCATTTATATTGTACCAGGAAGAGATGAGACATTAACTTGCAGATGGGGAGGGTGAATAAATCCTGACCTTTATATGCTCTTAAGTAAGTAAGAGTATCTGTCATGGGTATTACATACTCTATACATTAGACCTTTTTAAATGTATGGTTACCAGGTGATAGTTAATGTGATAAATGTATGAACTATGCTTGGTGTAATTGTTTAAATACTGTAAAGGTGCAGCATATTTTTAACCTGTCTAAAGCACACCCCCACCTCCTTTATAAGAGATATATGGAAGCTGAGCATGAAATGTGGTTAGAATAGATGTTGTGAAAACCAAGATGATTGTGATAGGGTTTGACATAGTGGTGAACAAGTTATTTAGCCTCCTCTCTTTGAGAAAGTTCTTTTATAAAGAAGGTGGAGAGTAGTTCTTCCAGTTCTCTTGTGATTTATTTTTTTCCTGAATTGAGAAGTTATTAATTAAAAAAAAAAAAAATAAATTGCTGAAGTTGTCTGTTTCTGTTTCTTCTGTGGCATATTCTCTCACCACAGAAACTGATGTATGCAACACTTTCTAAAGCTTGGTCAACATTTAAATAACTAATAGCTTGAGATTTTACAATCAAATATCATCCTTGAACTTGTAGTATCTGAAAATTACATAAGTTTTTGTCTCAAACTCTCTTAAACTCTCTTTTGTCTCCAGCTTTCTTAAGTATCAGATAATATTACAAAGGATCATCAGTATCTCTACAGGATTTATAAAAAATTATATAAGTGAAAAACTATTAAATTCCTTTTTGTCAACAAGGAACTTCAAGGTGCTAATAAATAAAAAAGTTTACTACTTTTTAAAAAGTGAATATTCTTTTAATTTCCTGCAACACTGTAAACACTGAAGTGACAGCAGGCTAGAGAAAATTATTGTTATATAGTATTCATCTTTAGGATGATGTAATTTGTATAAATGATGAGATTTCAAATGGCTACTATTAATAGAACTTTTTCTGAATAGAACTTTTCCCTCCCTGAGTAAATAGGAGGACTTGTCTATGCCCCATTCTGTCTGAGGTTGAAGACAGCGATGCCAGAGTTGTTAAGCTTCAAATTGCAGCTTAGCTTCCTAGGATTTTTGCAGTGCTGCCATTACCACACTTGAAGCTGGATATCCTTTAATGTTGTAGCTAATCTGTATTGCTGTTCTTAAACCAGCTGTCACTTGTTCTTCAGACTGAATTTAAGAGAAATTCAAACTCACAGTTAAGCAATGTAAAAGTGAAAATGCTATGTTGTTCTGTGTGCTATAAAGATAAGCTGATAGACCTTAAAACTTGTAATGGTTTGGCTTTGCCCTGTGCTTACATTGGTTAAGTGTTTTATATTCCATTATAAGAAATGATGTATAACTAATTTAGTTTGAGGAAGATGCTGATTTTGGATTTATGCCCTATCAAGTGTTCAATTCTGGCACAGTCTAAATTTTTCCAAGCACTTCCTCTGTAAAGAATAGAGATGGTAGCATGATTGTGAGAAAGAGAATACAATATATGGCGTACTACAGCATATATATATATTAGATATATATATATGAATAAATATATATAACATATCAACAATCAGTGTTAATCTGGGAGCCCTAAGCATGTCTCAAATATTTGAATCAGCAATTGTGTAGGATAACTTGTGTTTAAGCTCTGGTACTGTTTTGTTTCCCTTGAAGTTAATAGAAAAATCTTTGTATTTGACACTCAGAGATCAATCATTAGCTCATTCCTTCTGCAAACAAAATACATCCATTTTGTAGCAATTTCTAGTCTTTGATAGAACTGTGTAGTGCAGATGGCTTAGCCTACAGCAGGAGCTTAGGGAAATAAGTTGATTCAAGTAAAAGGAGTTAGGTGTCTGAGGAGAGAATGCTCAATTCTAAATTATGCTCTGAAAATCTGTTTTCTTAGGGCTTCTTAAAAATTTCTGCTGGAAGGGGGCTTTATTTTGTACAGTCTGCCCTCTAAAAATAAACCGTCAGTCACTGTGTTACTGGAAGTTAGGAAAACGATCCCTTGGTTTTAAAAAGAATGTGTGGGGATTTTGCATTTTTTCCACCTATTTTATCTAACATTCTTTCTGCATGATGTTTGGGAGCTGAAATACCACTTACACAATTCCAAGGAATAACTTCTGAAGAAAACTAATTATACTATTTCCCACAGCAATGCTTAATATGCAAAGATTGCTTCTAAATCTGCTTTTCAGGTCATCCTTCTTTTCTTCACACTTCACCATTTTGACTTTCAATGAGGTAATTTCACCCTTAAGCTCATTAGTTTTCATAGGAAATGAATTATAAAAAATGCTAAGTGTGCCATATGAGGTTTAACATCAAAGACATTTCTAGACAGACCATTAATATACGTTGAAGCTATATTTGGTCTCTGTTGGGTATTCTTTTCAGTGCTGCTGAGTTTCAGTTGCTTGCCTTCCTTAGGTAAGTGTTAGCTTAGGACTTATCTTTTTTCCTTGCAATCCAAATTAATCTTTGATTGTTTAGACTAAAATCTAGTAGCTGACTGGACTATTTGAGTCAAAGGTGTTTTGTTATGGCTCATGTGCCCTTCTCATAGGAGAGAGGGAAAAAAAAGTTACCAGTAGGATGCTTTGTAACCGACTGCTCTTAAAGAAAAGTTAGATTTCTCAAAGGAAACCTCAGTACATGTTTCTGCTAGGAAGTTATAAATGGATTTTTGTTACTACTCTGAATTCTCAAAGTTAGGATGCATTAGCTGCCTGTTAAATCTTCGGGATTGTTTTCCCATTGAGCTCCATTCTCAACCATTTTAACTACCTGACAGTAGGAAACATAGCACACAGGATTCTTGTCAGCTTGTATAGCTGCAAGCTTTTATTTTGAAGCTCTGTTTCAACAGTGAAGAAATAGGGAATGCCCACGTATTTTTGTCCTATTCGATCTACCTAATATATTGGCTGGAGGGATTGCTTAGTATATTCCAGAACAATAGATCAAAAAAAAGAAAGTGAACATTACTCAAATCCAGTTTTATTGAAAATAATACTCCTTCTGTTTGTTAGTTGCATAATACTTCTGGACATTTTTTCCCATGCAGTTGTGATTGAAATTATTTTCCTCCTCTTCAGCAAGCGTTTAGCATGCTTATCCCATTTGGTGCTTGGTTACAGTATGCAAAACAGCACAGCAAACTGACTGCATTACCTCAAAGGTGAAACTGAGTCCAGAGCCCATGGATGAGTTGTGAGGTTTTCTGTCATTAGAAAGTGGCAGCATAGCTCCCAGAAGTAATATAGTTAGGAACAAAATAAATGCCATAAGTAATACTAGTTAAAAACTAATCCTAGCCAGTATTCACAGCCAAGAGTATTAGAGCACTTTATTCCACATGGAGCTTTCAGAATTTCTTAAATTTGTGCTATGACTTTTTTGAACAGTATGGGTGGAAGCTGTTTCTGTTCCTGGAGGGTAAAAAGAGGAGAATTTCAAAATTCCTTGTAGCTGTAAGAGGAGGAAAATCTTTTATAAATTTTTTTAAGATACAAAGTAAAACACAAGTACCTCTTTAGCAGTTAATTTTAGTGATCTAAAAAAAAAAAAAAAATAGGAACTTCAAAAGTCAAGTCAGGAAATTAAGCTTAAGTCTCCTGTACTTGTAGTCCTGGCTCTTCAGGGCCGACCAAGAGCGAGGGGATGGGCTGTGCACATGCAGCATGCAGCAGTTAGGTGTTAGGCTTCAGTATCTTCTGGTGGCAGAAGCTTCACCTTTGACTAGTTTGGTACAGCAGCCCCATCTGTTCGGAGAATAAGCAGCATTGTTCAATATCAAGGGTCTCTCTCAACATATGGATGTATATAGTCCATGCTGAACCTATGATACCTGATTTAGTGTCTCATGTATAATTGGCTATATAGTGCTGCAACAGGCAATGGTGGACAAGGTACACTGTGTTAAGATAAGGAATATATGAAAGGAAATCCGAACTCCCACAGAAACCAGCCTCTGGCAGCAGTCTTGACAGGTTTAGAAAAATCTGTTCTTTGGTTACACCAGTAGGTAGAAGAGGAAGTCAGTGTGAACAACCACCTCTTATCTCACGAGGTTACTGAGGAGAAATCAGACAGGATCTAATTCTCAGGTGTGTGCTGACTGAATGATGCAGCAGCTTTTGTGCTCTTTCTATTAGAGCAACTGCTCAGGAGGTTGCTGTGCTGGTGTACACCACACCATGTACTGGTGCTCTGAGGCAATGCCCTTGCAACTTACTCTCTCAGCAAAATAAACAAAATAAGTGTCATTACATTGTAGAAGTGAATAGTTAAACATACTTTTATTGAAAAAGCCACTTTTCCCAGCCCTTCAAATGTAGCTATTGTCAATAGCTGAACATCAGTACTTTTCAAAAGTAGATTTTAGTACTTAAATCTTTAGAAATGTAATAAGTAACAGAACATTGACTCTGAATTACAATGTATATGAATTTATTGCAGTGGAAGTTATTATTAGAGTACTGAAGACTTCTAAATATTTTCTTAAATCATAAATATATTAACTCTTCCCTTTGAATCATGTAGCATTAATTTAAAAAAACAACAACAACAAAAAAACAATGATAAAAAAAACCTTCAACTTGGAGCCAGACTTCTGTGCTTCACAGCTACTCAACACAGTCTGGTAATAACAAATGCAGAGGCTTGTTTGCTGCTCATGTTTGAGTCAACTGCTGAAGGGCATACATGTTTTTGCTTCCACTGCTGCCAGATGCTAGGCTTGTCTACCTAGACATGTAAAAACACACACAAAATATAAGGCAAAACCTACAATCTTGTGCTGCATATATCAGACGTTAATAAGTGGCAAATGGAAGTTGTAATAGCAGGTGTAATTATAAATAATTCAGTTAAATATTTCAGGAATTAGACTTAAATGCCTTCACACAGAAGGATTAAGATAACTCGATGCACACTGTAGCTGATATAGGGGAAGACTTGCACAGAAGATTTCTTTCTGACACCTGTTTTATGATATACTATTGCTTCAAAACAATGTGCTGTGTCAGCTGCAAAATGCAGCTTCATAGGGAATTTCTTTAAGAAAGAAAAATAGTTCTAACTTATGGGCTGGATATGCAGGAGTCTTGCAAAGATAGGACAATATCACCAGGAGGCAATTAAAATACAGATGGGGTTATTAAAGGCAATAGGACTAGCAGGCTTCCCTTTGGTTCAGTGTACCATTGAATGCCCTGGATTTGTAATCAGGGAGGCACAGCCACTTAGTAGTTAATTTCTAAGGAAAGTGAGCACTCAAAGTTTGCCCTACTTAATTTTGTCTTTTAAGCCTTGCCTGCTAAAGGAAGGGAAATAGTACTCTAGTTAATGTGCGTTACCAGCAATAAATAGCTGGTGGATATAGGATCAGAGCAGCTGCAAATATCCAATGTTGGATGCTGAAGACTATTCCTAGTATTTCAGTGCACGTGCTCCTGTTGCCACGAGGAGTCACTTAAAAATGTAGTGGACTGAGGTGGTTTAAGCCTATATAGATCTGACAAAGATAAAGCTACCGCAGACTTTTACAGAACTAGCATCCATTGGGTTGCTCAGCTGGTTTGTACACTTCTCTAAAGAGTTAAGATAGGAGATAATAATGGTCTTTAATATTAGAGATGCTAATGCTTATTAATTTTTGTGCTAGAGTGCAGAAGTTATGAAATGCTTAAAATTAAGTTTACAAAACTGTACGCAAACATGCATAAATTGAATTCTTACCCTTGGCTTGGCAAGGCTTGGATTGTACAGGCATACCTACAAACAGAATTTAACTCATAGCTCCCAACAGAAAGACTCAAGTGATACCACAGTGACAGAGGACTGATTTGTATTCCAGATATAATCCACAATGTTACCATCTCAGATGACTTTCATTTCTCATTCCAGAAAAGGTTTTCTGCAGTCTGAAGTACCTTTGCAGAGGAGTGTATAAACCACATCAAAATTCCATGCAGAAGAATAGAGATGAGGTTAGTGAGCATAAGGGAAGATGACATTTGTGCTATGTTGTGGTATGTATAGTCATGATCCCAATCCCAACAGGTAGAAAGCAAAGACCACTCTTAAAGTTGCATCCATCTATGACTGTCACACTCAACTGCTTGGCACAGCTTCCACTCTGATCAGCGTTGCCTCTGTTTTTGTGAACTGATGTTTCAGTCTTTCTGAGGGTATCACTGAACTGAAGCTTGGCATAGTGTAGGAGCAGCTAGGGTATCACAGTTCTGTGAGGTCTCAGTAGTACTGGCATCTACAACTGATGAGCTCTGCTGGTCCCTGGAAGAGCTAGGGGCCTTCATGTGACCTTTGTATAAACCAGGGGATTTTGCCCAAAGAGGCAGATTTGATGGGAAGCTGGCGGAACTGTTCCCCTCAACAGTCAGAACCACCGGCTGTTTATCTGGCACAGCTGGAGCGTACACAGCGTTTTGCTCTGACAGATGATCTCCACATGGACTAAGATGCTCTGCTAGGACCAGAGGCTGCTGATCATCTCCTTCTTCAGAAATAACAAAAACTGGTTTGGTTTTGTCTGTTTCTACTATAAGCTCCTTTGTTTTCAAACCGTTGACCAAGTTGATTTTCAGTGGGTTGGAGCTCTCTAGAGGATTTTTGGGGCTTTGGCTGTTTACTGGAGATGCTGCCCCTAGGTGTCTTGAGGGATCCAAGGACTTCACATGTTTGCTGTCAGGAGAACTGGCTAAAAATCCAAAATAAGGGTTCCCAAACCTGGATTTCTTCAAATTGCAGGAGCTTAGCTTCCGCTGCTTTTGTGCAGACAGAGTAAGTGGGTAGGAGGCATTACTGGCAGATGAATCGGAGTGAACAGTCTCTGATGTTCCCTCTATCTCAGTGGCTGAGATTACCTTTCTGGCTGGGACACCTTGGGATCTTGCAGCTGTAGGAAAACCCTGCAAAAGGCAATAATAAATTAGTAGACATGCCATGAAAAGCAACTTTCTTGACAACCATTGATCCCAAGGGAATTGAAAGCTAAAATTCCTTATTATGTTACAAGTGAGATGTATTCTTAACAAAAACGTATGTTATTACCTTAAAAAAGAAGAAACATCCTCTATTAGCTTTGTAACAAGCTGCTGGTTTGATGATTACAGTCAGTGAGACCTAGATGTACCTCCCACACCTACAGATTCCTCGCAATGCAATAGCAGTATGTCATTTAGAATAAATTTAAGGCATAACCAGGGAAAAAAGGTACATGTTAGAACATGCAATGAGATAATCTAGTCTGAAGGCATTTTTAAACATTTTTCTGGACTGGGGATCTTTTCTTAACCAGGTGTTAGCTGCTGGGAAATACAGCTTCTTAGTACTTCAGGAAAGCCTGAATGAATTACAATATAGTTAGGCAAAAGGAGTTTCCCATACACGGAGCGAGATGGACTGAGATGTGTATCACGTTTGCAGGTTGGAGAGGCAAAGCAGTAAACCAAGGGGAAAATGTCCCATCAGCAAGCAGCTGTGGGTACTGGGGCAGAGACCCCGACCACCACGTCCTCCCCTCCTTGCAAGACTTACACTGTTGTCAACAAGCTTTGTGAAGGGACTGTTGGTTGTCCAGCTACACCATTTTTTCTGTAGCTGTGGTATTGGAGCCAGGAAGTCGTGGAAAGTGCGGGCGCTCCATGTGCGTTGTCTGGGATAGTGATTTTCTGTCTGGACGTTCACCTTCTCAACAGTGTCTGCTCCTGCAGCCGTGTGGTTAGAAGTCAGCCAGTCAGACACAGAGGCTGGGCTTGTGACACTTCTTTTTAGGTTTTTGTCCTGAAAAGAGAGTAAATAAGGATAGTTTATAGCATCTTTAATCAAAAGGTTTTTAAAACACTTTAAAAATATGCAGTTAGTGCAAGTGAATGAGTTCTTCAGGGGTTCCTTTCTCAAGAGAAGACACAGAAATGCAGCTTCTCCTTGCTGCTCTTCCAGCATGCTGCTTGCAGTTCACTGGCTTTCCCTGACAGCAGTTTTAACTCACTTCACCAGTTTCAGGTTTTACACTGAACTGGGAAATTTCAGTTACATAAGAAACAAAATCCTACCACTCTCACTAACCAAATACATTGAATACCTATAGCTTTATTTTACTGGAGGTACCTGACAGATCAAAGTAGTAAACTTCATTGTGTAGAACATAATTCCTCCACTCTGCTTGGCTCTTGGAAGGCTCCTAATATGTCTGTCTGGGGAAAAAAACTTCAGCAGGGATGGGGCCCACTGAAGGAAATCCAGGAGCAAGCAATGAAAGAATCAGAAATCTCAAAAATGCATGATTCAGGAGGGAAGATGCAGTAAGTGGTGTTCTTTATCCTATGTTTGGGAAGAACTAAGAGAATTTAAAAAAAAAAACAAAGAGAAAGAGAATAATCTGTTCTCAGTGTCTGTGGTGAATAGAACAAGAGGCATGAGGCCCGGACTGGAGCCAAAGAGATTTTCATTTCACATAAGAAATGCTTTTTAGGTGGAAAATGTGCTTTAGCAGTAGAACAAGACATCCAGACAGGTGTAAAATTGGCATAGTTGGAAGGTGAGACCACATTAAACCATTGTCACTGTCTCTGTGTATAAGTAGAGTTGATCTGACATGGGAATGAACTATAGACAACTTCTAAAGATCTCTTCCATACTTACTCTATATGTTCTGATATTGCATTTGAAATAATAATTTTTGTCCTTAATATTGATGTGGGTTTAGAACCAGAACAGTTAAAGAATCCCTGACTGTCCTATGAATCTCCTTTCATTCTTACTAATTCTTCCCCTGTTATTTATATAAGCCTTCTGTTCCCCAACACTATATGTATTTTTAATTTTCAGCTGTGCGAATACAGTTGTCATGAGAAGAATGCAAAATCCACATTCCCAGAGTTTACATAGTCTTTAAAGAGGGTCTGAAATAAATCCCACAGTGGCCTGGATTTAAAAGTCCTGAGAAACCAGAAACTTGTCATTTGCTGTTTCTGTTACACTGAATCTCTCAAATTTCTGCAAATCAAAGAAACTATTTGGTTAAAATGTCATATCAGAAATGGATGGGCAGAGAGGCAAGAAATTAGCTACCACAGCAGAAAAAAAAAATCTCAGTAGGAAGCTGGGAGAGGCTTTCAGGCTCTGGATATATTTGTTTCAATTTTAAGCTTTTAGTCTCAGATTTTATTAAAGTAACAGTCTTTATTTAGAAATTTATAATTGAGCTGTCTTCTCCTTAGAAGCCTCTTCAGGCTGCCTTAGGATTTATTATTCTAATATTATTATGATTACCTCCAAACTGCTATAAAAGCTAGCCACTGGTTTTGAGACAGATATACTGGAAGTAACTATGCAGATGAATAATGTATTTTCCAGATTTAAAAAAAAAAAGTTTTAGAAAAAAATGTTTCTTAAGCCTCCATGATAATACTCTATACTCAAACCTTTGCATCTGAACCTCCAAAACTTGCAATGTCTGAATAGAAGTCAGAGGTCATAGTTTTAAGTTAGAGAAAGGCTGAATGATGGCTTAAAGCAAATTGGACTTAGAAAGCCCTGACCTTCCTGGAAGACACTCAGAAGCCATCTGAAAGCCATCCTGTCCACTTTTTCCTCCCACTAGTCCACCTACAGAGATGTATGTTTGCTTTCCCAGCTCTTGGCTCCTGAGAGGGGATTGATTTCTTCAAATGGATATTAAAACTTAAAAATCCAAAGCCAGTTTATCACTTGCTCCTGCCCAGTGGAGCTCAGGCTTATGCTTGCTGGGGAGCACAAGACCAAGTGGCCAGCCACTGTTTATCAGTAAATAAGATTTGGATAATTTTTTTTATGAAAACTCCCTATAGCTTGCTTTGCCTAGTCAGGCATTTTGGGTGAGGTGAGTCTGATGGCGTTATTTATTGTAAAGGCTCAGGATTTCACATATCTTTTCACACGAGGATAGCTTCTTAGCTCCTGCCAAGAAAGCGGCTACACTTCAGCGGATAACTCATCTCACTTGCCTAGTGCAGGTCCACAAAAGCTATGCACCATACCCTCTGTGGGGCTCAGAGGTGGAAGTCAGGTGCTGGCTGACCAGCTTCATTTTACACCCTAAAAATACACATTCAGAAATGAAACTGTAAATATGTTTGTATTTCTAACATCCAGTAACCCTGAGTAACCCAAGTGGCCTGAGGATCCCAATTGAGTGCAGGTTTGTAACTGGCCTGCTGTGCTCAATTTCCACCCCCCTTAGAGAGGATACCCTTCAGCTGTGGGGAAAGACCCACTGCTTTTAAAAAAGTCCTTTCGCCCTGCCTGAGTAGTTTTTCTGCTCCTTAAGAGATTAGGTCGAGAGCATGGACATCTCTGAGAAGGAGCTGCCTCTGGAGATAATAATATGGTAAATGACTTTAATTTTTTGGGTTATGTTTGCTTGGAACTGATTTATCATTGTGTATTTTATTTTTACATCTATATGTGTATTGCCTCTGCTAGATTGTTTGCAGAAGGGATGGCAGAATAGACTTGTTTTTCTTCAACTGTATTTGTTCATTCTGACTGGAGTGGGAAAAAGAGGAAGGAAAATGGGTTTCCTCTGTCTAGAAGCTGTATTTGTGTGTGACTGCCACCAGGTGAAGCTCTCTCCACTGGAAGAAGGACCAAGGAGTGCAGGTGTTCAAAGGTGCCCAGTTTGGGCACCAATACAGCTCATGGTGCTCAACAGAAGGCAATGTGTCTGGGTAAGGCAAGGCACCAGAGCTGTGTTCCCTTCTTTCCTTCTTTCTGTTAATCAGTGTGGCCAACTGGAGGAAAAGCTCAGCACGTGTCTTAGACCAGCATAGGAAAATCCTGACCAGCCTGGCTTCCTGGCTAATTTCCTAATCAAGTGTGGGGACACAGAATGCTTTTGTTTTGTAAACTGTGACGGAAGTATTACACAGACTGTCCTGGGCCATGTGAGCTCCTTGTACTGGTTGTTTCTTCTCTTGTGGGGAAAAAGAGAGAGGGCACTGGAGAGGAGAACATTGACCTGGGAAAGGCTTTAATATAGACTTGTAATTGACATGCTCTGTGAGGCAGTATGCTTAAAGTTGAAGAGGTGGCAGCCAAACCAGAGACTTCTGAGCTGTCATCTGTTTCTAAACAGAGAATTGACCAGGAGTGCAGGGGAAAGAACTGAAATAAGAGAGAACTTAAACACAGAAACCTGAATCAGTTCAGTGTTTGAAAGGATCTCAGTGCTTTTGATTTAAGTGCTTGATTTTTTTGGAACATATACTTAATTTTCACATCAGCCTGGTAAGACAGTTAAATAACTTTCTGACAAGCTGAGGAGCTGAGTAGCTTCCCTGACTGCTTGGTAGTGGTGGGCAGGAGCAGGTCTGACTCCCAGGTCCTTCAGTTGCTAAAGTGATATTTTTAATGGCACATCATATTTGTCTTACCACCTGCTAGCAAACCTCTGTGTTATCACCTGTTGGATCCAAAGTAGAATTTTTCACTTGCTCTTCTCAAAACTGGGAAGATACTGGCTCTGGGGATCACAGCTCACATCATTTGATGGCAGCTCAGCTCAAGGGTCAGGAGAACTGCCTGGCTTAGTCACTAACTTTCTTGCAAAGTGGGCAGTAAGCATAAATAGACAGATATGACAAGTGCTGTCCAAGAGGGACATTCCATGGTTTGCTAGAGATACCGAAGAGCATTCCTACCTGTATTCTGTAGGTGGTAAAGCTCAGCCCACTGGCCCCAGGTCCAGCAGAAATAATAAACACTTCATCACTCCCAGTCTCGGTGGTCACGGCAGATGTGGAGGAGGGCACATCTGGGTCAGTGTCCTGAGGAGACTGTTCTGTGCTGCCTCCACAGGAAGTGACTGAGAAAAGAAGAAAATCAATAAAGACTGCTTGCAAGAGTCCAAAACATCTGTTCCCAACTCCTCCATGACAAACCCTCCTCCCTCTCTCCCCAGACAATCTAGAGCAGGCTTTGGCTGTCTGTCGCACCACCAGAACTAAATTCAAGCCAACAGTTCTCTCTCCTGAAACTGCAAGCTTTAAAAAACAAAACAAAAGGGGAAGGGAGGGACAGCCTTGGGTCTGCTTCTTAGTAAAGACAGACCCAAACTGAAACCCCTCATAGTAAACACACAAGGTTGTGCTGCAGATCAGAAACTTACAGATTTGCTCAACTCATTCTTTATTTGTGTTTACTCATTCCTATTAATATTGGGAGCTGTGCTTTTTGCTTAAACCCTACTGATGCTGCTCCTACAGACAGTCTTCTGCTCCAGAGACTGCCACAGGGGTGTGTGTGTGTGTGCATGTGTTCCCAAGGCCTGTCCATCTGGTCCAGGCCAGGAAAGCTCTGGCCACAATCTCTTCAATGACTCTTACAAAGAAGGAGATAGAAAACTCTCATGGTTGGGAGCAGAGAATTAGCTTTTTAGGAATATATCCTTGTGAGGACTGTGTGTAATGGCTGATGGATTAGTGGGAAATGGATGGTGTGTAGCAACACAGCATGAAGTAGCTCCCTGTTGGCCTTCACTAACCAAAAGGGGCACTGATACAATTCATGTGTTGTGACTCAAAATTGCAGCAAGTGCCATTATCTGCAGCTCAGCTGGAGGGTCTCTTGTTGTCAAAACACACTGTGAGGTAAATATCATCTAAAGCAGTCTTATCCATAAAGCTCTTCAGAAAAAGCTAACTCCAGAAGTCAAAGTTGTCCAAAGCCAATGTCCAAAGCATTGTAAAACCCATCCTTTCCAGGCAAGGTTAGGCACAGGGCAGGTGAAACTCTTCCACAATTTATGGATGTTTCTAAATTGTTTGTAGCAGCCTGAACCCAACGCGTTTGCTCTGCTAACCCAGTGTCTCTGCGATGCCATGTGCTATGACAGCTTTTGTTGGCAGTGTCCCGGAGCTGTGCTTGTGTGTTCTCCTTGCCAGGGAAATTACCCTACCAGAGAGGGGGAAGAGCAGCAAGGGATAGTTCCCACAACAAAGGCTTTCTGCTGTGAAGTGGCTCTCCAGCTGTGCATGGGCGAGACAGTGAGGAGGACTGCAGGGAAGAAACGATCTGATTAACTGGCCGGGGGCTTACAGGATGGCCTGACCTGCTCCCGCCGCTGCCCCGCGCTTACCCGCCTGCTCCCTGCTGACAGAATGGTTGTTGTTTTCATTCTCCCGACTTGGCACCACCAGTTGGAGCTCATTGATATCAACGGCGGAGTTCTGGATCCCATTCTACAACTCAGAACATGCCCCAGTAAACATTGTCAGATAAACAGTGCAACAGCCAATATGAAAGAGAGAAACAGAAATTGCTGAAGCTATTAGCACTAACCTCCTGGTCACTGCATGCGTTGGATGAGCTCCTTTTGGGGCACGTTCCCTGCCTGAAAAGGAGAGACAGCAACAACAACAAGCCCACGAGTGAGTTAAAGATCCACAGAAGGGAAGGTCTCGGCTGTGCTCATCCTGCCAGGGGGACCAAGCAGGTTATGAGCTCTCCTGGCTACAAGGGCATCCAAAACACTTGCCAAGACTCAGGGCAAAAAGGCCTGTAGGCCAGGGCAGAAGATGATATGCTCAGTGGAAAGTCAGCTGAAGAAGGAAGAGAAAGACCTGTCATCTTCTTCCCATAATCAGTGCAAAAGCAAGAACAGAGTTCACACCTCTGCCAAGTCTCCCCAGGCTCCCCCTTGCCAGCTGCTCCTTCACGTCAGTAACTAAATAGCGGGACTGAAATCCTGCGTTTGGTCTGGGCAGTGACATCATTCTTATCCTGTTAGACAGAATATTTCATCTGCATAGCCAATATTGCATGCTGGATTATATTTAGCAAGCAGAGAGCATCAGATGTTGTTCATTTGTATGAACATTTCATTAAAAGACAGCGAGCACTATAGGAGATGATTACTGGGTAAATATACCTTTTGGCTAGAAGGAGACAAAAGCATGTTCTTAACCATTTTTTCACATTTTCATTAAAACTGAGATTAGGAAACAGCTAGTTATTTACTTCTGGATTAACAAGACGTGAAGATGTCACAGAGAAAGGCTGGCAGTAATGATTGTGATAATGACTGAAGCAAGTGTATTTTGTCTTTGTGTACAGCAGTTCTCCATGGGGCAGTGCAGGGACACGTGGGAGCATTAAGACACTGACCAAGCAGGATTGGACCCGTGTTACTGTTTTCCTTCCTATCTGTGCTGTTGGCTGGCATTCTTCCTCTTATTGGAGGGATTGGATTGTTTTAAGGCATTTAATCTCCTCCATACAAGGTTTGTTGTTTGGGGTTTTTCTTGGGTTTTTTTTGTAGTGATGTGTTGAAGCCAAGATTTCAAGTTTTCAGTCACCATTTCTTTACTGTTTGTTTTTAAGAATGGGGACTCAGAGGCCACCTGATGAGGCTGGCCAGGAGCCAGCGTCTGCTCCATCTCAGGCATGATGGGTTTCATTCCTTCACCGTATCATTGGATGTCTTAAAAAATGCTTATTGACTGACAAGTGAATTGAGGGGGAACAAAACCCATGATGCACCCCTAGCACTATTCCTAGTGAATACAAAGAAGACTAGAGAAAAAGAGGAGAGTGAGTTGGCACTTGAGAATTTAATCCAGAAGTACAGTTCCAGGAGGTACAATGATATGAGCCGTTGCTTGGGCTTCTCAGGAGAACTTGGGGCTAAAGCAGGGAAGATTTTTCCTTAATGCATTGATTCAGGAAAGGGGAGCAGGGAAAAGGCTTCCAAGTAGGAGTGGTGTTGCCTTATCAAGCAAGATCAAAACAAGTAGGAAATACTTCAAAGTGGAAAATGTGTATGTAAATATTACACACACACACACACACACACACACACACACACACACACACACACCAGAAGCTATTATTGGGTCCCAGAACCACGTCAGCAGGAGTGACCTGGCAAAACATGCCCCAGAATAATGAATTAGTGTGGTGGCCAAGGCATTCAGGTGGATGGTGGGAGAACTATGTGTAATTCTCTGCTTTCTCCACATTACATTCATTTAAAAAAAATATTCCCCTTCTCTCAGCTTTTTCCTGCCAAAGCTCATGACAAAAATTTAATAAAATCTGATATATTCCTATGAAATATTCTTTTTTCAACTAACTGGCATGTTACAAGGAAATTTGTTAAAATATTCCCACCCAGGGATTAAAGAACACAAAGGAAATGTTCTTCTCTAAAAAAACACAACTTAGCACATATTTCTTCCATGCTGCACATCAGGCATTGGCAACTCAGACGTGTTAGCTATCTGGATGGTCTCACTTTTGGGTTTGTTATTTGAACTTTTAACATGACTTAAACAAACAAAATGTTTGAGTTCTCAGAAACACAAATAAAAATGTTTCCTTGCATTCTTGTATACAGCTGTCCCATTTATGAGATATTCATATTCTCTGGGACAAAGCTGAAAAGATGAAATATCCATTTTAAAAGTCTCAGCAACTGACAGCTGTGATAAACTAGGATAAACAGAGCAAGTTCTGCATTAAGAGACTGAAATACCTTACATCCATTTGGCTCCTTTCCTTGCCATTCTTTATAAATGTAATGCTCTACAATATTTAGCAGGCACAGTAACTACCTTGAAATCCACACTGCAGTTTGGCAGAATGAACCAAAGGCAGAGTGAGGTGCCCCTGGCAAAGACAAGCTTTCTGTGCAAGTACGGTAGAATAAGGGGAAATAAGAGAAGGAAGAGTACTGTTCTTCCCAAAGTTTAAATTAGGATTAAAAAATGGTAACTAGTTGAAATGTCCCCATTTTAATTTTTTCTTCCCTCATCACACTTTGGCTATTGAGTGTCTGATTTCCACTGGACAATTTCATTTACTGTTAAACACCAGCACACACAAAGGAGAAGAGTTTCTAGATTTAGCCAACAATTTTGGTGGAAACTTGAGATTTATTTTTTTTTCTTCTACTTGGAGCTGCTGCCACAGTGCCTGGAGAGATGTGCTAGTTTGCAGGACTGAGGATCTTAGTCTTTCTTTAGCTTATTCTTCAGTTAGACTACATCTCCCATAGCATGCTGCAATGCCTCACCACCAAGGAGACCAGCAGTGCAGATTGGTGCACAGCTCACGGATATAAAACAGATAATGTGCAAATACACCAGTTTCCATCATTTAAAAGAAGTTTTATTTTTTTAAAAAAGTGGCTTTAAACTTCTCAAGTAAATAAAAAAAAATTCAGGTGTTGTTAGAAGCTTTATGGAAATTGTCTTGTGCTTCCCAAGTAGGCAGCTCCAGCCAGGTCTGGCTGTCTTATGTCTGTAACTAAACCAGCCCAATGTATGGAGGACAGGGCTGCAACAGGCAGGGAGAGGTTTCTGGGTTGTGTCTAACACAAAGATGGCAGAGAAAATGTCTGGTTTTAGCCCAGAAGTGACTATGATTCTCTAGGAGGGCATTATATGCCAAAGGAAAAAGTTTTACCCCAGGTGACAACCAGGCTGCAGGCAGTGAGCGGCAGGGTAGCTCGCATGGAGAGACATGGCAGCACACGATGACTTGGTGAAATAGCTGTACACGTAGGGGGTTGTAATGGGAAGCAGGTCATTGGCAGGCTATGCAGATGTAAAATGCAGTTGCAGTCCGTGGGTTGCAACCATCGAGCAAAAGTCTGACTGCATTGGACAGGATTAAAATTAAATAAGGTGGACACGTCTGTTGTTCTTGGGGCTTGGGAAAGAAAATAAAAAATACCCCATTACTTGAGCCAGGCCTCATGGCCAAAAGTAATTAGAATTATTGGCCAACTAACAACTAAAGCTTTCATTCCCTCCCAAACAGCAAACAAAAGCTGCAGTGTGGCAGAGACTTGGAGTTTCCCCAGAGAGCTTTGCCCTGGCTGAATGCAGTGAGCCCAAGCAGACACTGCTGACGACTTGGTGCATTGGAGTGGCAGTAGGTGCCAAGCCCATCCTGGGCCATTTCTACCCCTGGCAAGGCAGACCCTGCTACTTTTAGCTGAGCAAGAGCAGCAGATAGAAATGGCAAAAAAATACAGCTAAACCTGGTACCAGGGGAACAAGTAAAGTAAGAAGAGGAAGGAAAGTGGAAGGCAAGTTTACTAGGCCAAGAGCGTGAAGGTTACTATTGGTGTCCTTTGCAACCTCATGCTCCAGCCAGGGCGAGTATTATCATGCCTCTGAGAGCTGGTCCCACTTCTGAGCATGCTGTGGTACTAAAGCATCTTCATTTCTCCCCTCATTCCTCCTTTGCAGTCCTGACATTTTCTGCAGTGAGTACAGGCTGGGGCTAATACACATTTGATGCCTGATTTCAAGCCATTATTCTGGGCAAAAAGCATAAAATAGATTTTTGTGGGCTCAAACTAAAAGAAGTTCAGATGTGCTTAATGGCCTCTGCAACCTTATTCTGAGGTGCATTAAAAACCCCATAGCTGGGAAGTGCAGGTGAGCTCCAACCAGCACCAGCAGTTCTGGGGTCACAGACCAATATCCTCGAAGCAGTTAGCGTGGTAAAGAGGGAAAAAAAAGACTCTTCCAGTGCAATACAAGTGAGGTTACTAAGCACAGGTCATGGCATCTCTTCCACATGTGTCAGATCTCACTTAAGTGCTTAAAGTCTGACAAGAAATAAGGTATTGTGATCAAGGCCTCCCTGGAATAGCATGCAGGGAATATAGGCAGCTGGGATAGCAAATGGTCTTTAAAGAGGCTAAAGGACTAGGGATGGTCTCTATTTATACACAGTCCATAGCTGACCGAGGGGTATCTTCCCTTAAAAAAAGACTCATAGAGCAGTGAAAAGGCATAAATGCCAGTGTTACAAGAAGCAAGTCTAATCCTGGTCCTGCACCACAGGACCCCTGGTAGGATGTATTCATAGTGACCAGTACAAACATTTGGGGGGGAAAATTTGTTCTGTTTTTCTCTGTTGGTCAGTAAGAGCAGAATATTGCTTTATTTAGTAAACATCTGACAAGCAAAAAGCCAAACTCTGCATGTGAGCAGCACAGCTGACTTTCTAAACAGGCTACAGAGCAAACTTCAGCCAGTGAAATCTCAAACTGCCAGTGTGCTTTTCGATGTGAATAGTACTCTGCTTCATGGATAGTTAGAGCAAAATTAAATAGGGGTAACGGAGCAAGAAGAGCCTACTCAATGTGTGTATCAGCCCAGACTGCTACCATAGCAAAGGGAGCATGTTGCTGTCTCTTTTGAAGATTGGCAAGGGTATAAAAAAATAAAGTATTTGGTATCTGGAAGACATTTTCCACCAGATGTTTTCCTTTAGAGCTAGCAAAAAATTGTGGTCTAAATTAGTGTTCTGCAAGTTCTTTAAAAAGGAAAAAGTTTAGTTAGATGTAACACATGCAAGTTTAACTCTTACAACTATGAAAAGCTCAGACCCTGAAAGCAGGAATTTATGTATATATAGCAAGAGAGATTATATTTAAGCTTCACCACCTTGCCCACGTTCTCTTATACCCAGTATGATGGCCTATATTTTGTATTTATTCAGCAAGAGCTAGAAATGCAGACTCCAAAAGGACAAGGAAAATAAAAGTTCTTCTGTCAAACCAGCCTGAGTGGCTGGGCAATCCTGAGACCTTTTGGAGGATGCACAATAGACAAGGCAGGAAGAGAGAAGGCAGAGCAGTTGCATGCTGACACTGGGAATTGAGCGCTATTACTAAAATCCAGTTATCACAGTGGAGCCCTGCAAGGGACAGTATTTGCTTCAGTTTACCTGATGTTTTCATTGAAGTCAAAACATCTGAAAAATACTGTTTGTTTTGACAAAAACCTGGGGAGCTTGGGCTCTGTTTTAAATTTGTTGGAAGAAAAAAAAAAATAAATCACTGTTTCTACAAAAAATGTTTTCACTAGGGAGTTAGTAAGAAAAATGCAAACATATGCTGGGGGGTGGAGAAGCTCTGTCCTGATAGATATAGAGAAAAGAAACATATAAGAGCAATTGACTCAAGAGGTATACTTTTGTCACTGGTTGGTTTTAGCCATTTAACTAGTTAGCATCAAGACCTGGAAATGAGTAACCATCAGCTGACCATCATCTCACTTGACTATGTCATTTTGGGTGACATATGGGGACAATCACATGTAATACAGCATGTCTCTCAGCTCTTCCCTAGCAGTCAAAAGGATGTGCAGATGACTGCTCAACGCACAAGGTGCATTGGAATTAAAATATCTGCACAGTCCCTTGGATAAAACATGTTACAGATTGGAAGATATTTTTAATCTTAATTCTAAGTGGTAATACTTCTGTTATTATTTACTTTTCTGCAGAGAATTAGTGATGGTTAGAGTCAAACTGTGGAACAGCTGTGAAAAGGCGCAGTGGCTGTCAGCTCAGCCTGCTTGGAAGACTCTGGGAAGGATGATCTTTCTGTTCTGCATTTGCCCATTGGCCCGTTAGTGTCCCAAAACTGAGATTAAAATGCACCACTGCCACTGAAACAAAATAATGCCCAAGAAAGTCCTCACCCTTCAAGTGTTTCTGTAGGAAAAAGAAAATAAATTTGAGGCACAGGAGTTGTAGAACTAGGAAAGAAAACTGGGGAGCCTAGGGCAGGAGTGACAGGCATTGATCTCCTCTGCATCCACACACTTTACCACATTTAAAGGACAGCAAGCATTAGTAGAGGGAAGGAAACATAACTTTGTTTTCTGGTCTGTTTCCTGTATGGATAATATCACATGCTTCAAAGGCTCAGCTATACATCAACTTACCTGCAAGCTATGCAGAGGGCCACAAGCAAAACAAGTGCAAAGACAACGATCCCTGTTATAATTGCCAGCAGCATCATGTTTTCCTTTCTCTCCTGCCTCACAGCATCTACAGCGTTAGGGTCAGTGATATTCTTGTATTCAAAGAGCATTGCGAAGCCGCGGCCCCGGTCTGTGGTGGTGATCAGTTCCATTATAACCTCAACCATTTCCAGAGATGAACCAAAGACCATGGTCTTGTTTAAAGGTGAATTTGGCCCACAGAAGCGGGAGGAAAATGTGATGAGATCGGAAACATATAATACATCATGAGGACAGATGTCCACTGGTGACTGTGGGCTGGAGGAGATTTCCACAGGCAATACTGTTGTGGGTAGAGTCCAGCTCTCTGCTGTAACTTCATCTCTCTCACTAGCAGCTAGGTGGGCAAGTAAGATTTTCCCTTTCAAATCTTCTTCTGTTTCCAGGCCACTGGTATTTTGCCTCTGGATTGTGGAACTACCAGCAACAGGGAATGGCATTTCTTCTGGTTGAGCCTTGGTAATTGCTTTGGGTTCCTTCATCTGCTTCGACTGGTTTTCTTCAGCTACTTGTTTGACTTCATCTTTTTTTGAGACAGCTCCTGGAAGTTCATCCAGGTGACTATCAAGGTCCTTTGACTGATCTCCTGTGCTGCTCAGATTCTGAGCCACCTTTGACATCCAGGTCTGGAGAGAGGGTTTTGTAGCACGGAGAGCAAAGTCCAGGTTTTCCTCAAGAGAAGGCATGTCCTTATTTCCTGTTTTAGTGGGGGCTGAAAAGCCATCCCAGGGGGTTGGAGTTTCACTGGAGTTTTCAAAAATGTCAAAGTCAAAAATTTCCAAGATAAGATGGGTTCTCATGGGAATGAAAAATTGCCAAACACAGTGTGTCCCTGGGTAGTAGTTGTTTGGAAAACCTGGTGATAAAATCAGGCCTCTTTCCACTGATTCCACCACTGCACCGCAGGAATAATATACCTGGGAAATAAAATAAATAAGCTTACATCTTGACAGAGATGATATACAGAATGCAGTCTGCTAGACTTACTGAAGATCCTACTCTTTTCTTTCCCTTCAGGGACTGGTGTATTATAGCCTCAAGAAAGGGGAATTCATTAAGCTTGTTCAAGTCTTATCTTCTACTTTCCCATTTGGAGCATTAATTTAATATGTCTAATATGGGCAGTCAGTGTTAGAGACTATGGAAGTGTATATCGAATTATCAACCTCCACAGAAATATAACCCAGATGAGTAATTTGTATAATTCTCACTTTTTACTACCAATCATGGCAGCACCCATTTGTGCTGTTGGCTAGCATACAACTTTTTGACCACACAAATGTGCTGTCCTAAACAGCTGGTTGTGTGATAAAAAATTTTAAGTTAAAGAAAAACTGTGTCACCACAGCATCTTGAACTCTGTGTTATTTTCATTACAAAAACATTGTTTTTAATGTAAGAAAACCTAACTCTGCATTGATGATTAGCAGGGATTCATCCATCTAATTCTTCTTCAAATGCAAAATCTCTCAAAATAGTGATAGCAGATATCAGCTCTCGCTAGTAAGCTATCAATCAACATGCATTTTATATAACACAGCGATAGTCCCCTGTGAAATTTGCTATTTCTTCTTTCTCCATAAATAGCTTGCAGAATCCAAAGAGGAAGGAAGACCGTAAATGGTGGTGCTAACTACCATGCTGCTGCTTCTCTAAAGGTACATGAGGCTGTTTTCACACATCACATTTACAACTACTTTTGCCCAAAGACACTCTCAGAGCCTTTTTTTCAAGATTCTTTCATAGATTTGGTGAGCACCAAGCCTTGTCTGTGCCCTGGGCAATTGTTTCTGGAAAGGGGAAAAAATAAGTCAGAAGTACTTAGGTCGCAAGCTGTCTAGGAGCATGAGTTTACAAACATTAATTGGAAAAGAAAGGGGAATGCTTTGGGTTTGGTGGATTTTTTTTTTTATTGGAAATGATTAGTTGTCTTGGTCTGTTATCTATTTAAACACAAAGGAAGCTTGGCAGTAGAACAAACAAAGCTTATGAAGTCCATATAAAGCCACAAAGATCAAAATACTCCAGATTTTTTTCCTCCTAGTCCTTCCCCTTGGTTCATATTGAAATGGAAAGGAAAAAAAAAATGCAATGCCAAATGTTAGAAATCCTTAAATAAAAACAAAAAGCCAGACCTGTTCTTCAAGGCATGAACTTTGTTTTCCAGCAGGTGCTGTTCATATTCTGAGTGATTTCAGGGTGGATGACAGGATGGCAATAGAAAAGGACCAAAACAGAAACGTGGGAGGAAATTGTATTCTGTATTCAACTTGAAATCAAATCTTTGACTTTTAAAAGTGTCATTTAAATCAAAGCTTATGTTAATTATAGTGGAATAAACTACAGGCTTCTCATTTAAGGTACCTGGGCTGAAATATGGCTTGAAGTCTCAAGTGGAAAAGAAACCATGTTCATGCGCCAAAACCACATTATTCTCTGTCTGATGCCTTGGGAGTCCCACAGCATGTAATACCAAAATAAATTAATAGAAATTTACTGATCTTTTCTCTAGGAGGTAAAATTTTGGGCTTTAGCTAATTCACGGTAAAAATCCAGGTGAAAACAGCAGAGTTTTATGTCAATTTAAGAGGCTATAGATCCTAACATCTAGATCCATTTGCTAATTCACATCAGAATTACAGACACATTTGTTGTCACTTGGATTTTACTGAAAACTAGCTGGTTTCCAGTGAATAAGCTTCTCTTCCCTTAGGCAGAAGTTTGCTCCTGCGCTTGGAAGAAGCAGAGTGGGCTTTTCTGTGACTTCTCTCATATTTCCTACCTCCATCCCAGAATATCAGTGCAGACTTGACTGTGTCCCATGCTAGTCTTTTGAGCTCACTTTTAAATAAGACATTTGCACAGTAAAAAACAGTAAATAACGCCTAACTTTTCAACTAAAATATGTACCCAGTTCTGGAGCCAGAATGTGCACCAGAACTGTTGCTATTGCGGGGTGGTACTCCTGGATGTGGGAGGAGTACAGATTGGCCCAAAGCTCCTTAAATTAGCAATGATTGAGGGTTGAGATTTTATTTTGAGGAATATGTGAACTGATCTAGTTGCCTTTTTTCAGACACTGAAAAGGCACTTGGAGGCATTCGTGGCCCCACCTCTCCTTCCAGAAGACTTTGTTAACACCTAAAAGTGGCAGCATTTTGGTCAGTGGATCTTGTGGGATTAATCACCAGAGTGCTGAACGGGTAAGCACATCCCCCTATAAATCCCTCGCCCCCACTCTAGGGATAGGCTCCCTTTCCTGCCTGCATTTTCACTTGAATCTGGCATCATTTGGAGAGAAATATCTCACAGAGTCTGTGCACATCCAAGGAGTCTCAGATTCAAACTCAAATGCCTCTTGTTACCCTTCATGCCACAAGGCCACCAGTTGGCTGCCATATCTAGCTGAATCCCAACAGGTACTGTGCATCCCCAAACCCAGGCTGGGAGGGATTTGTGCAATGTGTGCATTCCAGAAATACGGCTGAAAGGTCATGGCAGTAGGGGAATTGTTAATTTATTATGGCTTGGGAGATCAAAAAGATTTAAGACTTGCTCCGAGACCAGGCAAAAAAAACCCAAAACCACAAGGGACAGGAAATGCAAGACAGATCCAAGGGGGAGGGGAAAGGATTTCTGATTAATTTATAATCCACAACTGAATGACTGACAAAACTGTTTAGTTCATTTGAATCATCCATTATGAAGGCTGAGTTTCATCAATTAGACGCAGATGTTCCTTTCTGCAGTAATTTATAGACTCATGGGTTTTTGACAGGGGCATGCAAAAAATCTGGCACATTTTTAATCCTTGCAAATGATAGGGGGTTTTTTAAAAAAAACAACACTTGATATATGCCCACACCAATTAGGTCAATTATGAGCAGGAAGAACCAGATTACCAGTCCTGTTCATCTGCTTTTCAGTACTTCCCACTCTGCCTAGGAGTCCCAAATGTTTAGAAGAGTTGTGTTTAGCTGGGCCTCCAGCCCACTGTGGTCAGACATCCCCTACCTGCATTCTGAATTAGGGGAACTGGGGAACAGCATTTAGAGGGTTGCAGAGAAGGAGTAACTCAAGTCTCAGCTCTTGCTTCTTGGTCAGAAATAAAATGGTTGGGTATATCAGAACATGCCAAGACGTTGCATTTCCCCTTTCCACACTACACAACCCACTCGGAAACTTAAATCTATGCCCATTACTAAAACTGCCCCATTGTCATGCACTTACTTACCTCCTCCTGTACTGACATTTGGACTGTCTAGAAATGATTAGTTAATATTGGCATCAGCTTTGAGCTACTTAATTAAGATACACATATGTAAGGAGTTATAAAGACTCTGCACCAGGAAATGCAGAGCAAAGGAGTACAAGGAGGACGTTGTGCTAGTCCCTCATAGGTGATTCTGGCAGTGGTGCCCCAATGGTGGGACAAATGCTCTGCTGTGCTCTGAAGTGTAGATTTGCAACAAACCCATGTGTGATGCAGTTGTAGAGAGCCTCGGAGCTTTTCTTAAGCAGACAGCTGGGATGGGACAGATGTGGCCACAAGTGACTGCAAGCTATTGTTCAGAAATCTCACCACAGACACCAGCATCTGCTTACTGAGGAGCACCATCTCTCTCAAAGAGCAAACCCTTGAATGTAGGGGTGCAGCACAAAGCCAGTACGTGATTTCTGCAACCTGGACACTATACACCAAATTGCTCTTGAGAAGCAGGTGGCACTGACAAAAAGCAGAATTCCCATGCAGAAAAAAGGGAGAATAATTGTTTTGGTCAGATGGGAGTTTATCATAAGGCCCAAACATGTATATGCACAGGAAAGGATAGTTATAATAATCTAAGTAATATAGCCCTCAAGTCTGCTCTCCACTTGCACATCTGCAAATGTAGCCCTGGAGCCTCTGCATTATTCCAGTAGGAACACTGTCAGAGAATCAACACATTCTAAGGGAATCCTGCTACAAGAAAAATTTAATTAGCGCCCTTTCTTTAATCACAATTATTGCCAAAAAAGTCACCAGACTAGAGTCAGATCAAAAGCAAGCACAGAAGCAAGCTCTTCATTTTTCCAGGATAAGAAAATCTTGCGGCACTTTACATCAAAGCCAGGACCCCCCTGGCTGCTTCTACCAGACTGAAGCCCTGCTCAAAACCTGCAGCAGGGTCTTGCAAAAAACCATGAATGGAAAGTTGTGTCAACCTCTAGCTGGCCCATGAGAGCTCTTCAGTGGTGGGTACCAGCTTCTTCCTGAATCCCTAGAAGCAGACAGGGCTCAGTTTCTCAAGCTTCTCTGCCCTGCCTTCACAAGAGACATGCTTCTGGCATGAGGTGGTGCTGGGAGCCCTGAGGCAATGTAAGCAGGATGCTGTGACATATAGTTGGTAAGAGAAGGTGACATAGCCATGTGTTTTAGCTTGTAAAGACATAAGCCCTGCTCAAGAGAAGTGGAAACTAAGTGATGCAAGGTCCTGACTAGGGAAACTCTCAGTCCATTTGTGCTCATTGTTTTTGCTGAGCCCAAAAAGGTGAAGTAGTGATAAATTTTCTTCATTCATGTTAATGCTGGTTGCGAGTAGCTGCTGTTTGGAGCATCCTGGAGGATGCTGTGCTGCTTGCATCCCGTGTGCAATCTCAAAGACTGTTTATTTTTGAAGTGTATTTATTTCAAAGAAGAGGAAGGAGGACATCCTGTCTTGATGTTTGTCATTTCTCTGTGAGCACAATCTCAGATTCTCTGGCCTGGGACCTGTCCAGTGTAGTTTGTTTTCTTTTATAGCAAACTCACCCAAGAAATATAAAGTTCTTTGGTGTGTACCCAGAGTCACAGTGAAAGCCTCGGTAAAGGAAACTGGAGCCAGTAAATTTCCAAGACATCCAGGGGCCAAGCCACACACTTAATAGAGATACCCCATTGCAGGCTTGCAAGGAAATGACGTGCAAAGATCATAACCCCCTTTGACCTCATTAATGCCTTACGCACATCTCAGCTTCTGTGCATTTCTCACATGTATTTCCAGTTTCAGGCAGACTTTAAAATGTCACTTCCACTTCTTTAGAAATTACAGAGAAGGAATATTCCACTATATTTCAAACTGACTAACACTTAAGAGGTGCTGCATTTATTAGTCTTTTCAGGAACAGATGTGTATTATCTCCTTATCCAAGTTAAAGGGCTTTTTGGTCTTTGCTTGAAGACGGTACTAGAAAGATTTAATACTAGAGTAATGAGTGAAAGTGAGGATAGAAGCTATTTATGCAGACCTTAGGCCCTTAAAAAAAATCCCTCTGAAGTCAAAATACTTAATTATGGTCCTGTGCTTTTGACTGAAAGAATATTTTATGTTTTGTCCCTTTCTGTAAAGTAGCCGCACTACATAAATGATCCTTACTGATTTTTTTAATTTTTTTTAGGAGTAGGAAAAAGAGACCCTCTCCCCAGGTAGATTTTGTGATTAATTTAAAAAACAAAATCCACTGCAGCTGCCTGGTGCCAGAACAGGACTGCAGGCAGTATATGACAGTTCTATAGTAGCCTTATCTTGTCAGCTTACAGCCGATTCAACAGCAACCATAGAGATATGCAATTAGTTTCTGGACAGAGATGGATGCAGTCTTAGAATCCAAGATTGTTCAGTCTGGATGACTAAATTTAGCCATCTGAGCTCACCATAGTATCAGTGGGGTGAAAATCCAGCAAGCTTTATTTAGGATCCCTCACCCCTCCAAAATTAAAAACATCTTATGTGCGCACATGCACGCACATGTGTGTTTCTTGCAAATAGCTGGCAATGCTTTGAGACTACCTCACCAGCTCCTTCACATTTTATTCTGCCCCAGGGACCTCTTTAAAACTCTGGCTCCACCAACATCTTTGCAATTGCTCAAAACATGCAGGGTGAGTTATGGTATCTCGGTTACTTCCTCCTTCTCTCCAAACATAGGAGGTTTATTCTGAGTTAAAAATCACTCAGACTCATGAGGACATTTGAACAGAGCCAACCAGCTGGAATGAAATATGAAGTGACCCAAACTTCCATACAGAGCAGAAAGAAAATGCTAAACTTAAGGCTTTAAAAAGAAAAGGAGGAAGAAAAAGGGAAAGTGGTCATTCCATACTCCTAGCTTAAGGGGGAAAAACAAAACATAGACAAGTCTTTACTTGCTGACGTGGCTGGAACTAGCTGCAAAGCTACCAGAAATACAACTCTTGTGGTTCCCAGCAAAAGCCCCAAGTTCTCCTCTCACAGTATTTCCAAGTTAGGGAAGTCTGAGCTTTTTGGATGCTCATCAAATACAGGATCTGAGGAAAGATTATCCCAAGAGTAAGATATAAAACTCCAGTCTGTTAGTTTAAGAAGGGGCCACATTTACTTCACTAGCTGACTGATCTAGAGATCAAAGCTCGTAGGATTTTTTTCCAAGTGGAGGACAAAGTTAATCAGAAACTTTATAAAATTAGCGCTCTACTTAATTTTGCATTTTCAGCTCATCTTTGCATTCAAGGTTTATTTTCTTTCATTAGCATGAACTGGATACAGCAGCAGCACATCTAACCCATCTTTCCACCTGGCAGTACAAGAATACCTGGAAGTGCCTTGGAATCACCATTTCCCCCTCTGCCAAATTGCCTTTGCTCTTTAAAGCATGAGACAACAGCAAAAGAAGACTTTCATTCTGTATTAGGTCAACTCTTCATCTTTTAAGCATCTCTGGATGCTTAAAAGTAGCAGACCTGGCAGAAGTAGATCAGGACATAGGATTGACAAAGTATAACAAAAATTGCTAACACTTTGCTTAGTTATTAGGAGAGAATTGCCCCTGTCTCATTTTTCCAGTCCTTAACTGTGGGTTTTTTTTTTTTTCAGATTGATTTCCAAAAGAGTTCTCATCAGTTATGAGTATCCTGCTCGCTAAGGGGTCTTCCTCGCCCTCCCAATAACCCTGTCCCAACACAAACCCATTTACCTGCACGCACACTTTGTATTCTCTCCTTGCTCCCTGAGCAAATGCACATAAACAAGCACTGAACAGGGTTCAGCTGTGGGACTCTGAAACTGGGCTGAGCGTACATTTGCTTTTAATACATTTATGGTATCAGAGCAGTTGTGCTCATGTTTTTAAACAAGGGTCTAATATTTCATGAAGTGAATGCAACCTGCTGGATTTAAGCAAAACTCAAACTGCATTTTTAAACAGATGCTCTGTTATTTCAGTGGTGAGTAGCAGCAGTTCCACCACATGCAAGTGATTATGGCTGTGACATTTCCACTCTGCAAATCCCATTTTCAGGAAAGCACCCGATTCATCTTGTATTTCTTCTTGGCACACATCAGACAGCTTCATAGGGCCCTGTTTTCACACCTATCTCCAAGTTTTCTATTGTTTTTAGTGGTTTATGGGACATTTGAAGAGAATAAATACACAGGTAGGAAGGGAAGGAGACTATGAAAGCCTGTTGCTGCAGGAGACAAGGAAAATAAAAATATTATTAGAAGAGTAGAGGAGGGAAGCAGG
>NW_010310840.1:53279-63291 GCF_000700745.2 Antrostomus carolinensis
AGTGCAGCAATTAGAGAAAAGAATCCAAAGTCTGAGGGAGACTTGGAGGCCCAAAAGTGCCTCAGACTGTAGGCATCCTGTTTTCTCTTATTCTTCCCATATGTGACTTTGTTGCAGCTGAGCCCCGAGCTCAAGTGTTGCAACAAGATTGCTTGGAAGGCTCTGCTTTATTTCACCAGAGGACAGATAACCTTCTTATTTTTTGGAAAAAAAATAAAATCAAGGAGGATGGTAATGTTTGCATATCCTCGGACAGAGGCAAGTAGGCTCTGTCAGGATGGAAGGAGGCTGCCAGGGCCCAGGATATCCTCACCTGCTCTGGGTCACTGAGGCCAGCTCCTAGGGCCTGCCTGGAGATGCAGCATTTCCTACGGCAGGTTGCCAAACCGTTAGGCAGGCCATTGCCACAACAAATCTCTGTGAATCAAAGCAGCTGCAAAAGAAGTGGCAGGAGAAGGTCAGCGATCTCATTAGAGCCAGGAGGTGCGGGCCCCCCAGCCACCACAACGTCCCAGCTCCACAGCTGCAGTGTATTTTGATACCTGGCCTCAAGCAGATTGCATAACTGCACCATGAGGTCACCATCCCTCCTACTTGATCCTCTCTGAGAATGGGAGTTGGGGAAAAGGAAAAATCACAAAAAACCAAACACGGGCACTCCAACAACCACCAGGCACAGCAACACACACCAGTCTCTGTGGAGAACAGACCTCCTCATTTAATTCCAGAGATGCAATGCTTTTTTCTCCTTACAAAAAAGTGCTTGTTCCCAGGGACACAAGCAAGGGCTGTTTTCTGAACAATCACCCATGGAACAGCGCAGCTTTCCATAGTGTGATCAGCAGTATATGCAGTCTGGGCATACATTGTAACTTGACATTTTGTACTCGTCTCTGGAGCAACCAGAGGAAAGGCAGCATAATGCTCTGCTGCTTTTTGGAGGGTTCAGGTGAGAAGCAAAACCAGTTTATCCCTATCAGGCCAGGGATGCCAACCTCCACTGTTGTTATGAGCAATGTGCAGAATTTTCTGCAGTAGACGCAGATATTTTGAGTAACTGATGCAAGATTCCTGTGTAAGGCCATGAATGAAGATCACCCAGCTCTGGGTGCAGATGCTTTGCAGGCTAATTTGTCTTGACTCCCTCTGCAGACAAAAGCCAGAGTTGTTTGCTGCACAGGAAAATTCAGAGCAGGAGCTAGAGGTGGTCTTAACAGTCCTCTGAAAGAATATCTTCCCCTCTCAGCAAAGGTGGACTTTAGGGTGGCTTATTGGCTAACTCAGCTACCTAAAGCATCATGGGTGAATTCTCAGGATGTTGAAAAGACAGTTAAATCATACTTGCTCTTTTCCCCCTTCTCATAAATAGGCAGAAGTTTTAGTTCTCCCCTTTCAGTTCTTTAATTAAGATTGAGTTGGATTCACCTACAAGAAGTCTTGCAAGTTACAGCTATGTAAGTCTGGCTAAGCAGAGTTCTCTCTCCTTATCCAGTTCTTTCTTTGATTTACACTTTTAAGGCTAGAATTTCTTAGGATGAATAGTTTTTCTCTGGGCTTGGTGGGATCCTGGCAGTTTATGTGTACTTTTGCTACCTGACAGTTTCCCAGGTTGAAGTTCCCACTACAGGAGTAACCCTGGCATTCACTGATTACTCAGTAGCTGTTGTATGTCAGTGTATGTAATTGTATCTATGCAGATAGAAATGCTCTGAAAGAGACCTAGGCCAAGGCATAGGACATCTATTTTTTTCTTTAATTTCATTTATACTCTTACATCCAGGTGCTCTTACTAGAAACGAAGTGCCAGGTCTTCTTCTGAACTCTTCTTCATCCTTCACTGCAGCCCCACATTGCAATATTAATTTCCTTTTTCTCATTTCAGTCTAAAAGGGACAAAAGCCACATTTTTTTTCCCTATTAAATTATTTGAAAAATCTATTTAAAATATGCAAATCTAGTGCTTGGAAAGACCTACTTGACTAGGCAGTGTTCCCTTGGGGACTATAACTATTACACTCTGAAAGTAGAGCTATTTTAAGCAGAAACCTGTCATTAGTATCTCATAAATTTATCATGCAATGTTCATGCAACAATTGCAAGTGAGACATGTCATTATGAGAGCAGTCTGAACATTGGTTTTCCCCTTTCATCCCAACATTAGCTTTTATGGATAAAGAAGTAGATGACATATCTTAGATAACTTCCACTAGGGAGTGCTAGAAGTGACATCAACAACCAGCTTTTATCTTGTGGACTTCTCAGACTAATCCTTGGAGGAGGAAAAAAAACCCAACAACCTAATTCTTGGGACTGGACACTCAACAAATAGAGATTCTCCAACAAAGATGCAAGATGCCATATCAAAGAAGATCCTACATCTAGACAAAGCTTTTTCTTTTTTTTCTTTTTTTTTCTTTTTTTTCAGAAAATACCCTCATTCAAACATACAAAAAAATGTAAAGCTTTAGAAAGAGAAACAAAGGCATCATTTAGAGTGCCTCCTCAGGCAAATAATCATGAATATGATGGGATCATCATAAATAAAAGTAAGGCAGTGTAATGAAGAGTTCAAGATGCCATGGTCATTTGCTTCAGGGTTTTAATAGGTCAGCATAGGTCTTTTTTCTACTAGAGCAAGTTCTCATTAACAAAGTGTACAAAACACACCATAGAAAAAAGTAACAGTAAACGATAGGGTTGGTGGGAACTGACAGGGGTGATGAGGGAGTTTCCAGAAGATCAATCTGGTTTTCATTTTCTATAAATTGAACAGGCCAGAGCAGCTCAAATTAAAGAGTAGAAGACATGGTTAGATTGTTTGAACTGCTTGATAACCAGCTGAAATACATAGCAAAACAAAAGCTATAGCACTGCAGTGAAAGTTTGCTTGTAGAGTTCAGTATAAAAGTCCAATGAGCAAGTTATGTACATTCATAGGAATCTGTAAAACTAGTGTTCCCAAATTAACTTTTATATATATATAACCTCCCAAATATGTGGAGGAGATTTAAATAACAAAATCCATATGCATCTTAGGTGCCCAAAAATGCTCTGTTTTGTTTTGTAAGTACCAGAAACAGGAGAAAGGGGAACTGAAAGGCAATCCTATGCAAATTTTGCTGGCCACTTCCCAGGAAATAAATTTGGATCTTAAAGGCAAACAAAACACACACATATACATGTAAACTGGCCTTGCAAAAGCTGTTTGTGCTGGGATTTCCAGCTGCATGACCCTATTATTTCATCCAGGCACGTCAGCTGTTTCACATTTTGAAAGTCTATTGTACAAACGTATGGAGAAGGAAACATTCCACATGTGAAAGCCAAAACCTGCAAATATTCTGTATTGCCACTGGCATGCTGCAGAGTTGTTACTGCAACTCTTCTGGAACCGGGTTGTTGTCTCACTAGATGTCACTAGCAGGTGAGAGGGCTTATGCAGAAGACATGGATAGTGATCCTTAAAAAGCAAATAAAGAAAAACCCTTTCCTCTTCATGCCATATTTTTAACTAGGCTTCTAAATGAGCCGTTGCTCCAGCTGAGGCTGGCTATTCAGAGGTCTGTTACGGTCTGAACGCACATCTTTAGTTTTGGATGGTGTACAAACAGCAGCACTTTTCCCCACCTTGTTTTTCCAGGATTAGTCTCCTCTTCTGCACTCTGCAAAGGGAAATTTCCAAGACTCCATCTTTGCCAGGATTTCAGAGAGCAGGATGCCTGTAAATTTTACTTTACTGCCTACACATAAGGAGAGACCATGAGGGCACAGCAGGGAGGGTGTGGGAGAAAGCAGAAAAAAGTATCACAGATACTGCAGCCAGAGGAAAACTAAGCACTGAATTTGTTGTTACAGGGTCCCAACCAGTGAGCCATTTATTTTTCCACATAAATCTGCTTTGCAGACATCCTTTCTTCTTCGCCATTCAAGTTTCAACCAGGAAACCTGGAATAAGTTACTGTTGATTTTAGAGGCAAATCAAAGTGTTCAGCCTGCTAAGCTTGCGTTTAAAGTTAGTCTTGATGAGCAACTCCTTGGGGCCCTTGTATTCAAATAGTGAGGTCTTGGATTCACCTGAACTGCCCACCCATGCAGATGTAGAATCGAGGCAGGAAGACAAGGGGATGGGCAGCCTGGGCTTCAAGCCTCAGTTCTAACAGTAAAGACTCTACATTTTAAGTCAAATCTAGAAAAAAAAAAAACAACACCCAACCCTTTAATAAAAACTTAAACAGTCATTCAAAACAGTAGAATATTTACTAACCAAGACCAGGAGAGGGGTGGATTTAGGCAGAACAAGTGGATTAGATCTCCCATTGCTAATCCCAGTTTAAGTACAATACAGAGCAGGCACACTCTCCTTGGAAAGGCTGAGCAGTCATTTTTCTGTGATTTTGATCAGATTGGACTTTCAGGGGCATTTCATCCCAAATCTCCAGTATTTAAGAAGCTGTCCTTATTGGTACCCTTGGCACCTGACCCTTGCTACAGTCCTGCTACTCCTTAACAGAACAATGAAACACAAACACTGCAGAAACAGATCAGTAGGAGATGACTGAACTTCCAAAAGTCCCTTCTTCAGAGCTGACTGTAGTTCTGAATGGAGGCTTGTACCTGCCCACTTTGTTCAGGTGGTTTGATGTTGCAACCTGGCTGCTAATATAAAGAAATAATAAGAATAAAATACTGGATGAAAATGAGATAGCACAGCAGGTTATGGCTTGCGTGTGGCAAATCTGCTTTTGTTTTGCCACTTTGAACACCACCCACCTCTGCTTTATATTGAAGTCTAATGGTGCTGGCTGTATTCCCCCAGGACCAAGGATTTCACATAATTTAATAGTTTCTGTAATTAGGTATTTATGAAACTCTGAAATCCTCTGATGAAAGGTGCTGTAAAAGTGTTACCAACTCTTCTATCATTAAAGGACTCCACCCAAACCCAAATACAGATGTTGTCCTCAATGTATATCATTACTAATCCAAGCCAGCAGTACTTATGGCCTGAGTTAAATCCTCCTTAAGTCCCAGATGACTTCTGTGAGCTCTAGTAGGGCTCCAAGAATTCTAGAAAGGAAATACAGGCAACTTAGCCTTTTCTCCTCTCAAAACTGGAAACTCCTTTTCACTGGCAATGGCATGAGTAAGGATACTCAAAGTGAGCCAGAAGGCCCTTTGCTGCTGAGAGCTTGTAAGAGGAATCATAATGTTTGTAAATTGAGTTCAAGAACTAAGGCTGACAGTAAGCCTTTTCCCTACTGCTGTATAATTGTTCCACATATTAATGCAAGACCCCATAGTGCCCTGTCCCTACTGCACCCGCCTCCTGCCATGGATTTGTACAAGTAGAAGGGGATTATTTTTCTGTTTATTACTTCCCCTACTCAAGGAAGTATCTAACCACCAAGTTGAATGTTTATTATTTATTATTCATAGACCTGAGATATCAGTGCATAGACTAACCTTGTGATAATAATAATAGTTTGTAAAGGGAAGAGTTACTATACCAGACATGGTCTAGCTAGGGTACTGCTGGGGAGCCACTCACTGGTACCAAACATGCCACGAGTTCCTTTTTTAAGAAAGGGAAGAAGGAAGAAAGAGACTTGAAGATTTTAGTTCCATTCCTAGTCTGTCATTCAAAGAAGCAGATGGGGAGAATACTAATTGTTTGTTGGTTACCACAGGAAAGTTTGTTTGCTGGGTCTTTTTAAACCAGTGCAACAGGATTGTTTGCTTCAACCTACTTAGATAGTAAAGAAGCAAAAATTACTTCAGCATTTTCACCCTAAGGATGGTTGGCATCTCTAGTGGTACTGCATTCCTTTAGCTCCTTCCGCATAAAGGTTACCCACATTGTTCCAGAAATCTTCTGCCACTGGCTTATTTCTCTTACCTTGGCTGCTGCTTCCATTGCTGGCCTTGGCAAATGAGAGAATTATGGTTCAGCTCTACAAAGAGAGAGTCCCATGTGCTGTGCAGGACCTGAGGCCAGCCTCATCCATCTTCTCAGCTTTCAGCTTCGTCAGTGCTTCAGTAATTAGAGTTATCAGGACTAAAACACTGTGGACATTATTGCTGCTTAGTGTGAAGCTAGCAAGAGAGCGCCAGATTTACAACATTCTGGCCAGACAGAGAATTAAAAAAAAGTTACAAATCATTGCCCAGTTCCAGGGATACGTACTCCAGGATCTTATTTCACCAGAGACTCCACATGAACTTTAGCCTCTAGGAGAAATCCGCCTGTATTTTTCTAATTGAAATACCAGTCAGACCAGTGGCAGGATGCAAGTTAACATGCATGAAAAATAAAGGTTCAATGACCCAAATCAATTATGTTTTAAGGGCACTGCTCTGGACTCAGTAGGAAATATTTTAAACAGGAAAAAGAACTAAATAGGATCATTCATGGAACTGACCTGGAAATGAGGCAGAAATTTGGTAAAGAAGTTCAGTGCAAGCCAGTTTTATGTACCAACTGTAATGGATTAAAAAAAACCCCAACAAAACAACAAAAAAACACAAAATTTCTTAGACTCAAATAATGTTTCAGACTTCTGGGTAGTAAAGTGAACAGTGCAATAAAACAAAGTAAATCTCATGCCTTCCTTGTGCACAGGCAAGGTAATACAGTTTGCTTCCAGACATTAAAAAAAGCAGTTTGTAGAAATTCTGTAACTGTATATTTGTTAAAATAGGACAACCTGCAGGTATTCTGTACGAAACAAAAATAATAATTTAAAGCAAAAACAACTTCTCTGAAGATCAGAACCAGCAACTGTGGCTGGATTTTTATTTTTAAGCATATATGCACAAGCTAGGGAGAAACAGCTCTACTGCTTCAGGATATATGAATATAGCTGCTCCCCAAACTGGCCAAACATCCAAACTCTCCACACAGTAAATATCTGCCAAGGTACATTGTAAACACAATAGGAAGCAGCTATGGCAATTAATCAAGATATAAAGAAAATAGGAAAGACCTATCATTTTTCTGCTCCTAACGTACTTTCACAAACAGTGAAGAAATTAATAGATATCAAGCTCATTGCCAACAAAACTTTTGGATTCTTTGAAGATGCCTTATTTGTCTCGATTGGCTTTGTTTCTTGAGACAGAAAGACGGTCTGGTGTGCATATACAGTGCTTTACAGTGGCCTATAAAACAAAATGTACCTGGACCTAAAAATCCCATTAAAATAACCCCCACACCTGGCAGCAGCTGGGATTGGAACCAGATGTGCAGTACATCTGGTATAAAGAACAGGGCTGCTGCTAGCAGGCACTGAGCTGTCTGAGGGATGTACTTTTCCAGTCCAGCATTTGTCTGGAGAGACTTGATAGAAGTTATGTATTTTGCCTCCACTTTCCTTAAGGCAGAGGTTGAGCAGTAACAGACCTATTCTGTGTCAATGTAAAACATTTGAGAATTTCCATATCCTCCCCCCTCCCCATCAGAAGTGCATATTTTGCTGCTCCAGTTGCATAATTTACTGATTCAGATGCATGCTTGGTTGATCTGGCAGGAGACTACTACAGTAGTTGAGATTCCAGATACGTTGCCAATTGTGCAGCGTGCTTTGTTGATCAGGGCCGTAGAATTTAATAGCTGAAATTTCATACACTTTACTAATCAGGCCACATTCTTTGCTAATTGAGGTGCATATTTTAGTAGTTGATTTTTTTTTTAATCTTTCACTGATCTTGGGAAGGATCCTGCTCCCTCTGAAACCAGCAGTAATTTTGCCATAGTCCTCACTGGGAACAGGACTAGAGGGTCCTTTCACTAGAGGGTCTAGGATTGCTAAGATTTCTTCTCTTAAAAGGAACAAGAAAGGCTTAATTTTTTCTTTAAGCCAGCGAGTGAACAGAAGAATACCAGATGAAAGATGGCATTGGCATAAAGACCTCCTCCATAGGAATTTGATTAAACAAATACTATTTTATGGACATAGAGAGACATAATTTTGACTTTGTTACTCTTTCATCAGGCTTACATTCTTCTTTCAGGATAAACAAGCCACTTATCTGCACATCTTGTTCCATCTGATACAGACACACAGGAGGAAACATCATACACCCTATCTTCACATTTTCTTTCATTTGATCTAACTCCTATTCTTATATTGCTGTAGTACTCAGTGAAGGATTCCAGAGAGAGCTCTACTTTGCTGCAAAACATGTTCCAAATATCCACGCTACCCCACAGCATCCTGAAGCTCCTCAACTCTAACTGGCAGAAACCACCTTCCTGGATGAAAAGAACAATTCAGTTTCCTATACCTCATACAGATTTGCCCTTTCCAAAGAAGTTTCTGTTATGTTTTTATGCTGTTAACCCCAAGCCAGAAGACAATTCATTTCTCATAAATCTTTAAATACCTTTTTTCAGCTACTAAATTGAACTACATTTGAACCACCAACTTAGAGTGGGATGTGTATTTTTTTACTAGCATAGCAACACTATCAGAATGCAGCCAAATAATATAAAAATAATGAAGCCTACGCAGCATAGTGCAGTCCTTGATGAGTGAAGAGCAAGTGCAACTTACTCAAAAAAATAACAAAAACAGGGAAGCAAGAGAAGTACACACACAGATATTTCACTGTCACATTTAGGAAGATAAGCAATAGAAAATGCCTAAGTTTCATTCCGCAAAAGAAATCTTCCAGTCTGTTAAGAGACTATAGACAACGTGTGATCAAGAGAGTAATTGACACAGCAAGAAGTCAAGTCTGGGAAAGTATGTGGGAGGCTGTTGCTTCTTCATTAAGGAGACAGTTCCTTTTCTATAGTGCTGTTGGTCAATACTTTAGTTCAGATACTGCCTGATGGGAAAACAAACAGTCCTGATTTCAGAGGTAGAGAACAACAGAAGCTGGCTCGTAAACACAGAAAAAAGAAAAAATGAAGCAAAGTTATACAGCTTGTTGACGCGTTCAGTGTCCCACCATCACAACACGCACTCAAAGGCACACCACACAGATAATACTTGGTTTGCCTCATTTCTGTACAGGCAAAGTGAGGAAAAAAACGGGAAGGGTGTAATGACTTAGGGCAGCACTCAAGTTATGTAGTTTAATAAGAGAAGTATGCAGCTGGATGAGAGTTGTTCATCCCCAGTAATAAACCCAACAGAAGAGGGTAAGTTTGTAGTTTACATGATGCAGTTCTGAGTTAAAAGAGAAACAAAAGACAAAACTCCACAACCATACAATTCAATAGATTTAAGTGTGCACCTTTGTAAAGTTAATACGTGGCTCTTCAGTGCCAGAAATGTGGCTTAATTAAGAAGTTCTCACTGTAGCTATCTTCAGTAGGATAACAGTGAGATAAAACACCTTCGTTTCAACCACGAAGTCATTGTTGTGTTCATATGTGCTGTGGCAGGGAGTTAGTGTATCAGGCAGCATAACAATGCTGTTTTCCACCAGGGAAAGCTACTCCACACCTTTTTTCTTTTTATGTATATATACATAACAAAAGACAGAAATGTATGGAATCTTATTTTCTTATAGTGTAGTGGCTCACAGTTTATAGAACTGAGAATCTCTATAAGAAGTGTCAAATCTTGCTCCTGTCAGGGTCCACAGGAAAAGTCCCACTCACTTCACTGGGACTAGGTCTGCTTACCCTTCCCAAAGCACAGAGCGACTGTTTGCTCTGTAGCTGTTCCCAGTTGCAGGGTACTCTGTGCTTCCTCATCTGCCTTTCCATCACCTCTCTGGTACCCCCAGCGCTCCCAGCCTGTGTGAGGATCCCTGCCCTGAGAGCTCTAGCTGTCATTTGCACTGTTTACCTGCAGACGAGGTGCACAAGACCCGAGAGCACGGGGACAGTAATACAGCATAAGGTGGTTTGTTTGGGCTTCTTATGCCCGGCTGCCCCTTGTCAGGGACGTCTTTGGGCAAGTGCTCTGATTTCTGCTGGAAATGCTGTTCTATCGGTTTCCACGGGGCTCGCACCGGGTTTCGGGTCTGGCTGTATCGAAGCGGAGAGGGTGTTCCAGAG
>NW_010310841.1:0-2001 GCF_000700745.2 Antrostomus carolinensis
CCACAGGCCCGACTCGGGATTCTCTTGGGCTCCCCTGGGTCAGCCGGACCCCCCTCCCTTACACAGCCCCTCCCGCTTCCACGCGGGGCATGAACACCGGGTTGTTTTTCCTTTTTTAATTAAGTGGTAACTCAAAATGGGTGTCATGAACTGGTGTGAACAGCTGCCCTGAAGCACTGCCCAGCCAGCAGACCGTTCCCGCCTGGGGTGGCCAGCTCTGCCCCTCCAGCTCCGGGTCCCCGCGGCTGAAGGGCCGAGCAGCACCTCGCAGGTCCAGCAGAGCTGCTGGGTTATTTGTCGAGGTGCTTTAGGAAGAGAGAACGAGTGGCACTGGCTGCAACCCACCCCTCTGCTGCCCTGGACGAGTGCTGACAACGTGAAACTCGGGTTTCTTTTCTAGGCCAGAGTCTTCAGGGGCATCCCTCAGCAGCCAGGCTTTGTGTGTTGTCACAAGATGGAAACATGTTAATCCAAATAAACCAGTATCATCATTCAACTTGTTAGACACCATGATCGTCCCCTTGAGGGTCTCTGTGTCAATCCTGACAACAGAAGACCTGCCACATGCAATGGCTATCTGTTCTTAGAGGCTTGCCCACCTCATTCCTACGAATGAACTTATTTATGAACTACGTCATTTTTTCCCTGGTGCCAGATCTACATGATTGCTTTTTCTGTGTTTGTCCTCCACTAAAAGGGTAAATGCCTGTGAAGTTAAGGCAGCCATTCAGCATAGAAATCCTACAGCATCAAAGAAACCATAAATAACAGACGTTCCATCCCTCCCTTATGAGGAAAGGCTGAGGGAGCTGGGTCTCTTTAGCTTGGAGAAGAGGAGACTGAGGGGAGACCTAATTAATGTTTATAAATATGTAAAGGGTGAATGTCATGAGGATGGAGCCAGGCTCTTCTCAGTGATGCCCAATGGTAGGACAAGGGGCAATGGGTGTGAGCTGGAACACAGGAGGTTCCGCTTAAACTTGAGAAGAAACTTCTTTACGGTGAGGGTGACAGAGCACTGGAACAGGCTGCCCAGGGAGGGTGTGGAGTCTCCTTCTCTGGAGACATTCAAGACCCGCCTGGACGCCTTCCTGTGTGATCTCATTTAGGTTCCTGCCCCGGCAGGGGGATTGGACTAGATGATCTTTCGAGGTCCCTTCCAATCCCTGACATTCTGTGATTCCGTCAAGTTAAAATCAGTTTTATATATTCTTTGATACATAAACTCCTAGCACTCTGGGCAATGTTTTATAACACAGTAATACAATATATTTTTATCAATACTGATGGTTTGTAATGTACTATTAAAAAGTTTGAAGTCAAATTTATGTCCCTTTTATTTCCTCATTGCTTAGTGGCCTTGCTAATGTGACGATGCTACGGTTGCTGCAGTGGGCCTGCTTAGACAGTTGTTCTCAGTCTGGGAGTTCTCTGCCACATCCATTCTTGATTTTTGTGTACAGGGCAGTACACGAGGAATGTTGATGCCTCCTGTATTTGAAAAGTATAAAAGTTTGCTTTAAATAATTTGTCCTGGTTTTTAACTGAAATAGAGGTGGTTTTAAGAGCGGTGTTTTGGTTTCCAGCCTGGGACTCGCTGTGAGAGAGACACTGAGAACATAACCAATGTTTACATTTTTGTCACTGGAAGTGAAGGACTTTGTGTTCTGTTAGTCCACAAGCACAAGATTTAAGGGGGGAGAAGAATATTTAAATTAATAAACTTAATTGACAGTTAGATATGCCAATGGGATGTTCCATATCATATCACATCATGTCCAGTATATTAGTGAGGGGCTCTTCCTCTTTTAGCTCTCTCTGGCTTTCTCTTGGGCTCTCACTCTTCCGGGATTGCGGTTTCGGTTCGGGATTGTCGCTCCTCTGGGATCGTTACCTGGGAACAGGCCGGGCTCGGTCAGGAGCGGGGTGAGCTGTAGCATTGGGTGTCATTCACTTGCATATTTTGTTACTGTTATCATTATCTTTACTATTTTAATATTA
>NW_010310841.1:2123-23193 GCF_000700745.2 Antrostomus carolinensis
TGGGTGAATGGCTGTGTTGGCTGCTAGCCAAGGGCTAGCCCAGTGAAACTATCACCCCATTATACATCTGAATTTTAATTTAAGAAGTGTATCTCTAATAGCTTGTAATTAAAATTGAAATATTGCTAAAGTTACCACTGTAGGACCAAAATACAACACAGGAATTTAAAAATTCCATTCCAGCACCTTCTTCCTATCCAGACCAGGCAGGTGGTTTGCTTATTTTTATTGATTTATGGGGGTTTTTTTTCTGACCATTTCCTTCTTTTTTTTAATTGTCATTTTCCATAGTGTTTCTTTATTTACTTTTTTTGCTTTGGTTTCACCCTTCTAATTGTCCTGCCCAATTTAGATAGGAGCTGTTAAATGAATGGTCATAATTTGTCCTAATAGCTTTTCAAATATAAGATGAGACTGATTGAGCTATGCTTGGAGAAGAGGAGACTGAGGGGTGACCTAATTAATGTTTATAAATATGTAAAGGGCGAATGTCAGGAGGATGGAGCCAGGCTCTTCTCAGTGATGCCCAACGATAGGACAAGGGGCAGTGGGTGTGAGCTGGAACACAGGAGGTTCCGCTTAAACTTGAGAAGAAACTTCTTTACAGTGAGGGTGACAGAGCCCTGGGACAGGCTGCCCAGGGAGGGTGTGGAGTCTCCTTCTCTAGAGACATTCAAAACCTGGCTGGACGCCTTCCTGTGTGATCTCATTTAGGTTCCTGCTCCGGCAGGGGGATTGGACTGGATGATCTTTGGAGGTCTCTTCCAGTCCCTGACATTCTGTGATGCTGTGTGATTCTGTGACTTTTCAGGTTCTCCTTTTCCTCTCTTAGAGATGGATGTGGTGTTTCCCAGCACCACCTCCAGGATTTCTGAGAGTTATGTTACAAGACAATACAATTTTGTTGTAAGTCTCAAAATAACCTGGTTTATAGTTCATTTTATTTACCCAAGGAAAAAAAAATGTTAAGTAAACATCCAAATTAACTTTATCCATATTTTGAGTTCAACCTGTATTAGCCATTTGTATGGCTAAAAGTTCCTGATGTTTTTTTCCTTTATCCAGAATCACCTCAGTGACACTCTGGAGAAATTTGTATTCATTGCAATAATCTGATAAGCCTTCTGGACACAATCAATATTCAGCTGAGTTTGGGAATAATACCAAAGCGCAGATATTCTCTTCCAGCTGTGGGCTTGTCGTGGCGTTGTTGAAGAAGGCAGAGAACATCCAGCCAGACTGAGTGTTGGCAGCCACTCCCAGGGAGAGCTGTGAAGTAGAAAATAGACAAAAATGAATACTAAACTAATTGTAGAAAAATGTGAATAAAACATTTCCCTTCTCTAATGAAGAAAACCTCTCTTGTCTGAAGAAATGAAGGAATTAATACGCTGCGGATGTGAAACCAAGGGTTCAGAAGGCGTGCTTAATTGCAGGACTGAGTAGATAATGATTTGCCAAAAGCAGTTGGTTCGGATTATAAATGAAGGCCAAAAGGGACCATTAGCTTATCTGGCTCAAGGCTGTCCACCCAGCAGCCTGCGATCTACACAGGCTTGCTGGAGAGTTCTGACTGGCTCCCAAAGTTTTGAAAGCTGCATAGTGCAGCCATGGCACACCCAGATCTCCCAACACATTATCCCACATCAGCACCAAGTGATTCACCCAAGGAGGTGCAGAATTCAGATAGATAGAATGTGGTCTTTTCTGGTCTCTTACATTAAAACAAGTCTTAGGAAATCAACTGCTCGTTCCTGTAGTGATATCAATCATTTGCAAGGAATCTTCTCTGTAACAGATGGCTCAGCATGTCTCTGTTGTACGATGATTTGTTCTGCGCATGAAAGGGCAGAACAAGAACTGTCATGCCTACAGCAAGCCAAATGTGTACTATTACACAAGAGAAAAACATTTCTGTGGAGCCCCTTGGATAGGTATGCCTAATGAATCAGTATCAGTGACTGGTTATAAGGTTTTAAAGGAAAATAAGCATGGGTTGTCCCTCTGACAGAGAGCTGTTTTGTTAGTCCTCCTCGACTCTGCTGTTTCAAGAGGGAAGAGGAGATGTAAGGAGTTAAAAGTCAAAGCAATAGTGCTAGCTGTAAAATTCAGTGCTTGAAAACTGTATCGTGCTGAATTGTGAACTGATATTAAAAATCCTTAAACCTTGGATCTGTGACACAAAGATGTCAGCTTGTTCCTTTGTTATCTTTATATTTTCAGAGGAAATGCTTGGCTAGGACAGGATGTGTGTTTGTACCTACTCAGTATTATCTGCTGCCCTGCAAGCTCCACACCAAGTCTTATCTGCTGCGTGCAAGTTTTGTATTTTTGTGACCTCACAAAGATCAGCTGACTAGTGAAACCAGGGAGGTCAGTGTCTGATGAACACTGCAAGAGAGGGTGGTTGAATTCTGGCGTTCTTAACAAGTATTTTCTTTTCTATTATTTTAAATATCTGGAAGAAGAAGCAAGTCTAAGAACGTAGTGTCGCATCAATCAGTTTCATAAACCATAGTGATCTGGATTTTGCAGAATTACGACAAGCATGCATGAAAGAATTGTATAGTAGCTTAGTGCTTAAAAACAGTAGGTGTTAAGTACTTTGCTATTTTTTCCTTTTATCCCAGAATGTAGAATCATATAATGGGTTGGGCTGGGAGGGTCCTTTAAGGATCATCTAGTCCAGCTCCCAATATAAATTCAGCAGGCCTTGGCTAGCTCACCACTTGTCTGGGAAACATCTTAAGGAAAACCTCTGTTAAAAAGTTACCTGTGTTAATTTTTAAAATAAACACATACCATGCCATTTTTGTATGGGTATGCATTGTGCATCATGAGTAGAAATAATGTACATACACACTGTTTCTAAAGATTTCGTATATGTAGATATTACATCTTCAGAGTTAACCCAGATTCTCACAAGCAAATCTTCTGTAACTTGATTTGCAAAAATGTTTTTGTTTTGTGGGTTTCTTTAATAACCAACTGTGAACATAGCGCATCGGGACATGAAATATGATTTTTCTCTCTCTCTTTAATAATCCATGCAAATTTACAGAGTCTAGACAGGATTAAAGCTAAACTGTCAGAAAATGTTTTGACCAGGCCACCATCAGTGCTGCAGTTCTATGTATTATACGTGCAGAAACATTAACAGGTAATTTTAGATTACTCCTCCTTTTGGGCCATGTAATATCCCTAGAAAACTGTGGACCTATGGACCGTATTATCAGTAGGAGAAATTAGGTCTGACTGATAGGTTCATAAAATGTTCACTATAGAAGAAAGTTTACTTCAGAACCTGGAGACAATCGGGGAAATGTTCCACATGCAATTAAGATAATATTAAGAGCAATAAAAGGTTGGAAAGTTGGGCAACCTAGAAATAATTCTTCCCAGTATCTAGGGGAAGATTTTTTTCCTTCAGGAACTTTTTCCTTTCTGGCACAGCCTTCCATCCATCAAGTGCATCTTCTGTCCATGCAAGACCACATGTGCTATGTGGCTGGCACATTGACTCTAACTCTGCTGATTAAAACAGCAACTAACATGCTCCCTTTGCAGACATACAGATGGAGCAGCTACCAAAGCACACGTGCTACTGAAAGAGCACCTGGCCTCTGTCTGTTCTGTCATTTAAGTTCTTAAGACCAACCTCATGCACGATCCATGCTGTGAGCCTCAGTGCCTGAGCTGCTGACTGCACAGTGAATTGCCTGAACAATGGAGAACAAAGTCCTACATGTGGCTTCAGGACAAGTAGTTATCTGAAATCCCGCATGATCTTTTAGTTATATATTTTGTAACTTACTTTAGGCACATGTCTGTGTTGAATCCACAAAAAAATTTATCATTAACTTAAAACTTTTACAAGCAAGACATCATTAAGTCTTTCGGAAAAGGGGAGTATAATTTAAAAGCATCTATTGTTAATTATTACTGTTACTGCAGTCATGGGATCACTTACACATTCAGTTTTCTGGTCTGTCTCTCCTTCTGAATGCCTGGTAGCTGTGTTGGAGAGAATGTCCTGCAGCTTTATTGTTGTGTTTTTCAAAGTGCTAGAAGTTTTTTTCACTTCACATTAATATTTTATTTCCTCTTATTCAGCTTTTACAGGAAATCTGGCAATGACCGTGATGCAAGATCAGCACAAATCACTACTTTTTTTTTCTTTTTTTATTTTTTTGCTGACAAGAAAAAGTTCAGAGAAATTCAGCTTGCAGTTTAGAGGGCTGAATAAAACGCTGATGGTCAAAGACAGGTGTGGGAGCTGCTCAGCTGTTCCACTATGAGACATTGATTCTGGGCTTTACTGGGGATACCACCAATTCTTAAACCTGTTATATGCCTGATAGGTAAATAATAACTAGTAAATGGTACAAGGCATATGCATGAGTAATATTTTGAACACATCTTCCTGCCAAGAGACAGCCATTAAAAAATGAACATAGAGGTCAGCTAGAGAATGAGGACTTACGAAAGTAAAACGCCAGCCTGGGACTCATCTGTTCTGTAGGTCTACAAGAGTCTTTATAAATGAGCAGCCATATAAACCTCTATTGACTGGAGAGGTTTTGAGGCATGGGGTGATTACTGTTTTTTGTCAGGCCTAGGACTCACTCTTCAAGTTCCACAAGTTGAGCCAGTGCTTTTAGAAGGGATGAGGAGACTCTAAAGTGGGTATTGCTGCTATTATCTGTAATTATAAAACATAATATAAGGCCTGTTCAGGGTGAATTCTCAGACAGGCCAAGAAGTTCATCCGAACACATGTGAAAACATGAAATAACAGCAATTTCACAGAAGCAACCAATAGTGGCTTCTTGAATTTTGCAGGGCAGATTTTTTCATGTCTTTGCTATTTGCAGTGATTTGGAGTAGTGTGATGGTTTATGCAGGTGACTTTCAAAGGTGTTCTCAGAAAAAATGTCATTGTATCACCTATTTTCCTTTCAAACACTGAGTTACTTCCTCTCTGTTGCATTCTGCACCCTTTATTTTGGAATGCTATTACAGTTCTTCTAGTCTGATTTTGACTTTCACCTCAACCAGCCAAAACCTGGGAGACCAAAGCTGTGGGAAAAATAGGAAGACTGCTAGTGTCAAGGTAGCGCTAATAAGTTTGTCAGATACAATCGATTGTCTCCAATCTTTGCTGGTCCATTGTTTGGGGAGTTCTGTTACATGTATTTCATCCAAAACACACAAAAAGAAACGTGTGAACTCTTCAGAGGAATAGAAAATACTTGGAAATCTGAAGCTATAGTGTTTCTATCTTTTTTTTTTTTTTCACCAGTTAGTATGAATTTATGACAGCTACATTATATACTCTAGTATTAAAGCTATTCCAGTCTATTAAATCAATAAGCATTTAGCACATCCAGAAGGTGTGCAGTTTGCCAGCTGACTATAGGCATATCCATTACCTCCTGAGTGTGGTTTGCAGATACCAAGTAGCTATACATCAATAACTGTAGCTGCTGAGCATTTGACAAAGTACTGTCTGCTGAAGGCACAACTTGTAAACCAGTACTGGTTTGTTAAGAGAAATCAGATCGAGGCAGGGGCTGAATGCTAGTCACTATTGCCGACTCCTTAAATAATGGCACTGACAACAACAGGAAAGATGTTACTGTAAGATAACTGCTGTAAGTCCTCCTCGCAGATCATATTACATTTCATGATATAAATTAGATAAAGATATGACTCTTCCAGACTGTTGTCAGCATTCAAAAAACAGGAGGCAGTCAGTCAGTTCAGGATTTGATTGTTGCAGGCCGATATACCAGCACAGCTCTCCCTCTGTTTTTATATAAAACACATTAAATAAACAGTTCGGTTCTTCCCCCACTCCTCAGAAGGTCAGTCTTGCTTTACAGTATTTCTTTATCTACAGAGACCACATGCGGTACTTAAGTTTGGAGTTCATTATGTTACTAGGAAGACCCTTTTTTGTGAAAATAGCTTTTACTCATGGTGGGAGTAGGTGGCTATCAACCTCAGCTTTCTCTGTGCTGCAGCAGCAAAGTATATTTTGTTAAGTGAAAACTGTCACTTAGACTGATCTACTTTTGTATTTAATCTGAAAATTTTTTCAGCAGTTCATCAACAGTTTGCTACTCAGAGTCCTTTGATGCTGAAATGGCAGCTGCTTTTGAATTTCCAACATGGACAGAACAGCAAAAAATAGTTAATTTAGCTAGTTATACCTTCATTACTGATGCTGGTGGCACATTCACTTACTCTTGCCCTAAGAAGGTGTGATAGTTTCACTGGGCTAGCCCTTGGCTAGCAGCCAACACAGCCATTCACCCACCTCCCCCCCACCCCCAAGGGATAGGGGAGAGGATTGGGGGCAAGGATAAGGAGGCTTGTAGGTTGAGATAAGAACAGTTTAACAATAGAGAGAAAACTTAAAATAATACTAATATTAAAATAGTAAAGATAATGATAACAGTAACAAAATATGCAAGTGAATGACACCCAGTGCTACAGCGCACCCCGCTCCTGACCGAGCCTGGCCTGTTCCCAGATAACGATCCCAGAGGAGCGACAATCCCGAACCGAAACTGCAATCCTGGAAGAGCGAGAGCCCGAGATAAAAGCCAGAGAGAGCTAAAAGAGGAAGAGCCCCTCACTAATATACTGGACATGATGTGATATAATATGGAATACCACAGTGGCATATCTAACTGTCAACTAAGTTTATTAATTTAAATATTCTTCTCCCCCCTTAAATCTTGTGCTTGTGGACTAACAGAACACAAAGTCCTTCACTTCCAGTGACAAAAATATAAACATTGGTACATTATCAGTGTCTCTCTCACAGTCAGTCCCAGGCTGGAAGCAAAATACAACACAATTCTAGCTACTGAGAAAGAAACCCATCTCTATTTCAGCTAAAAACCAGGACAGAAGGGCACACAAGATTTTTTTCACAGTTCAGCATTCCAGGACTATGCTACCTGAAAAGAAGTATTATCAACCATCAACCTTCAGTATCATGTGTTTGGAGCCACAAGTATTTCAGTTTGTCAGACTCCATGTCATGTAAAACAATCTCCACCTTGCACTGAGCTATCTGAATCTATCCTGAAGCTCTCATAACATCTCTTGCAGACCATGATGTTTGCAGCCACTGCTGTACTCTCAAAGATACAGCAACATAGAGCCACAAAAATAAATTTAACCAAAAATATGTAATCCATTTTTTAATCACAGTTCAACAGCTCTTGAAAGAGAACATTTTCATACAAATCTCTCTTATTCATTAGCTGGACCCAGTTTTCACTTCAGTTTTCATGTATTTTACAACAGATAAATAAAGAACAGACTTGAAATTCCTGTAAGGTTCACTGTATATTGTCACTGAATCCCAGGTACTGTGCTGTCCTGTAACTTCCATTCGCTGGCTAGAGTTCAGTGCAGTGGACTATGCTTGGACGACTTGTTATAAATCATTAACAAGAGCTTGCTTGTACAGGTATTTCTGGTGGGAAGCCTTTAAAGTCACCTGAAATGAACTGCTGTGGGTTTAGCTGGTGAATCATTTTCCTCCACATCTCCTAAGGAGAATTACTTGGTATAAAGACTTTAATGGGAATTATATGTATTGCTGATGATACTTCTGAAGTTATGATTACAGTTACACCCTCCTGAAGACCTGATGTTTTAATGTGAATTGTCTGAATACAGAAAAATCAAGGTTTTTGTTTAACTGTCTTTGTATTCATTGGTCCAGGTCCTTAATCGCTTTAGGTATGCGTTGACTCAGTGCACAGTACTGGAAAGCCTGAAGTTGCCCGCCAAATTCCTGGTGCAACTGCACCCTTCCTCTGTAAGGAGGGATCACTGATCATTGTGTGGAATAACAGATCCATATAGGAGATCTGTACAGATATCCTGCCTTGGGCATTGCATCATTACATTTGCTTCTTCCTGGTATGCTATCCCCAGCAGGAACCTACGCAGAGTCACAGCAAACTGAAGGAATTTTCGGTTTTCTCTGTAGATGACAGAACTGCCAAGTATTACTAAATACACTGACAAATACAAAAGTACAGAAGATGTTGTACAGCTATGATCTTCTTAACCACTTGGGCATCGTCCTGTAATTTGTCCTTCCGTTACGTGATAAGGGAACCAATTGGTCTTAGGCCCACGGGGGTGACATGGGGAACTTGCAGGCTGATGGAATTATTGCAGGATAAATGCAGAAAGTAAACAGAGTCAACAAGGAACTCAGAATACATATAGGTGTTCAGGAAAGAGGGTAGGTTTCCATTTGTAATCTATACAATGATTATGACTTAGGGCACATCTGATAAAAAAAGATTTTCCTTGCTAATTACAGCGTGCTCCAGATAGATTCAGGTTCTCAAGAGAGAAAGACGGTTTATTATTATTATAATGGCATTTCCAAACAGAAAAATAAAACATTTATGTACTAGATCAGAGCTCCTTTAAGTCTCCTTTTGTTTTTGAGTAGATGATTACATGCATCAGCTATTCCTTTGTTCACTGAAACAGTCTCCAGGCCTCTATCAGAGGATGTCAGCTTTTGTTGCTTCCTTTGAATTCTGAGAAGTATGCATTTAGTTATCTTTCTCTGCTCTGGATCTCACATGAGAGGAGCACGAGACCAATATTGCACCACCCTCCTTCTTTCTGGAGTTACTTTAACTCGTGAACTTGTGGTTCTAATTATTTTGCTGAATTTACTTTAATATATCTTCTTAGCCTTCACTTAAATTAGGCTTTATTTACAGCATTTAACCAATCATTTAAAGCCTCATAAACAAATGGAAATCTGTTTATTTAAGCATTAAGTAAACCTCAACAGCCTGTTTTTGTTGCAAGTTTTTCCACTATAAAGTAGGAGTGACTCTACTGAGTTGGCATGAATCCACTGTTATAAAATGAGAAGACATGAGAAGAATCAGTAGAGACTTATGATCTGCCAGTGGACTTTGAATTCCCTGTTTGTGACATCCTTCTGTCACAAGAGCAAAACAGACACTGAAGTCCTAAGGTCTCACAATAGAATTCGTGCTGGATCCATGTTCTGCCTCTGTCCTCTCATTATTTGCACAAGTTGCAAATCACTACAGCAGACTTAACCAGAATATAATTACTGACAGCCTCCTAATTCCATGTCTATTTGATATTTTTAAAAGAAATTTATGCATTACCAATCTAGATAAAAGAAATAACAAACATCATTTCATTTCCAAAGACACTGGTATTTCTGTGCTCTGATGCTTTGAAAAGTTTGAAACATGTCAAAAAAGGGGACTGTTTATGTTCAATAAGAGGGGAAGGGAGCTGTTACTTCCACCAGGACCATTATTCCCCCCAAGTAAGAAAGAAAGTGAGTAGAAATAGGATGATAATTATAAAAATTATTGTTTGAAACTGAAGACTTGTCCAAATTAGAGTTCATAACTGCCTCCTGCAGTGAGATTGGAACATACTCAACAATTAAGAAAATACTTGCAGTGGAAAGCAAAATTAAAATTTAAGACAATTATTTCTTTAGACGCCATGGACAAAGGGTTACAGGACCCTACCTACAAATTCAAGGGGGATTAATATGAGAAATGGAATGAACGGACTCTGAGATTGTAAATTTAACAGTTATTAACATCTTTATTCCACTGTTTGTAAAAAAAATGTGGAAGTGGATTTTTTCAACTCAGAAAGGCTAATGCTTCTGACCGAAGTTTTAAACACATTTAGGGCTTATACCTTTCTAAAACAACTGAATTCGATCTATCTAAATGCACAGCCAACATTATAATATTGCCTATCACTTGCTTTAAGACAGAGGAACTTTTTTCCTCAATAAATCTCGAGGCAGAACAATGATCTCAGATAAGGTTATAAAGCAAGATGCTTATGGCTTATCACTATGAATGTAGTTAAGCTCTTCTTAATATGTGCAATAAATATAATGTAATATAATAATAAGTAATAAACGGTATTTATTGGCACCTTGATAATTGCTAACAACAGCTGTTTCTCATCTCTCTCTAAGGGAACTGAAAGTCTGCAGGTGCCTCTGCACACTGTATGGGAGGAAATACTAACTTTTCTGTAGTGACAACTGTACATTTCCTTCCTCAATGTGCTTTCCACAGCAAGGCAGCTGTTTTATAAGTGAGCTGCTTCAGCTCAGTTTACTCTGCCTGAGCCCTTTATTCTTCAGTACTTGTGAGCTGCTAGTGTCAGCAGCTCTCAGTAGTTTTACCTGTAGCTTATAGCCCCAGCACTTGCTCATCAAGCCTTGTGCACATCCCTCTCTACAAAGCTGAAAAAGAAATGGTAATGGAATTTTGGAGTTTTGCTCTTTATTTGATAGTATCTCCACCTGTGTTGCATTAATTGTCAAGAGACTAATTATCAATCACTACTGGGCTGCATTTTATTCCTCTTCCTATTAATAGATCTGTACCTGCTTTATTTCTTTTTGGCTGCTTTAGTGCTTATTTAGGAATTGACAGAGACGATGCATATCAAATATTTACTTCCAGCCAACCTTGCAGGTCTTCATTAGCACTGAAAATCAACACCCTATCCTGAGGCAGGAGACCCAGCAAATAATCTATCATTCAGAATGGTAAAGGACATCATCACAGTTATGAGGGCTTGGTCACAACTTGTCAAAAACTACAAGGATGTGTTTCCCTAACAATATAAGGAATGTGAGCACATTCCACCTTTTAAAAAAATGTATCAGTCACAGTATTTATGTCTGTCTGGTTTCTGCAACTTGTCCTCCAAGACTATTGAATAAAACTTCAAAACTTTGTCCTTTTTTCCACTGCCTTGGGCATAGAACTTCTACAGGATAAACCCCAAGGTCAACAGTTCCACTTCTCACACCCAACCAGAAGCATAAAGGTCATCTGTGCAGGAGACTGAGTGTCAGGCCATAGAACTAGGTAATATAAACCTCAACACCTTAAACTCTGAGGGCATAGGAAGTTTTTAAACATTTATTTCTCCATAAACACACATAACATGTACACTGAAGGAAATCAAAATGGAGCAAACTGCTGTTAAAATAAAACACGCCATGGATAAACAATTCTCTCACTGAGGAAAGAGAGTATGGAAACAGTTTAATCTGAATGCCCACAGGTACCTCAGCGATCATGGTGCTAAGAAAACATAACAGAACAATGCAGAGAGTTAAGTGTCTGTTGCTAGCTGGTAGGGCTTTGTGGCTTTTGTGCAGCTAGATTGATTTAAATGGCTGAAGATCTGGGCTGTAACCTTCAACAGAAGTTAATAAACTGTCAGGTTCTACAGAAATAAATCTTAAAGCTGAGTGTCAGAATGAAGAGCAGCTGGGCAAAGGGAGCTCTGTACTGCATGTGCCCTCAGACAGGGTACACCATTCTCTAAGGCAATATCAGATAAAGCATATGAGGGAAAAACCTGATGGCTCAGCATTTTTATAAACAGAGCAGTTCCTTCCCCCTCTCACTGTGGTTACCACTGTGTTCAGAAAATAATGACTCTTTGGCCCACCCCCCTCCTCTGACTGTACCACTACCTCCAGCTGACTGGGGTGACGGACAAATTGCATAACCTCATATTCAAAAGCATTATATTAAAAATACCTTTCCACTCTACACAATAAATGGTTTCCACCTGGATTTAGTTAATGGAGAAATAGTTTGGCTACTTTTGCTAAAGGGGTTTGCTTTGCTTGCAAGGTCGTTCAGAAAGAGCTCCCTGAACTTTGAACCGTATCTGCAAAGTGAGATAAACAAGAGGCGTATAAATACCACAGCCCTGTTCCCCACACTGTTTTCTTCCGCAGCAGCGTCGAGCGGAGCTTGCCAAGGAAGGGGGGGAGGAAGGGGTAAGTGTGCTGGTTTAGCTATGAAAGAGCTTCATGACTTAAGATTTGGTGGAATGTCTGCTTGTTTCGTTGGCTGAAAAGGTTGGCTGTGGAAATTTCCGTTGGAAACCAACTAGATAGTTGAAATGCAAAGAGAAGTCTAATTCAGAACATTGCTCCCGCCTGGTGTGTGGGGCGAGACAGCTGTTGCTGGGTGCTGCGCCTCTGTAAAGGCATAGGAGGACCTCGGGATATCATAGGAGTTTTGTGGGTTTGTAATGGATCCCTATAAAGGCAGGCAGCTTTCCAGATGTGTGGAAAGAGTAAAAAACTGTTGGTGTCTATTGGACCACAGTTTGATCTTAAAAATAATGTACCTAACATGCTTTTGGTAGAGCTGCAGGAAAGAAACATTAGGGACAGATGGATTTCACAAATGATGTGGGCTTTGCAGCAGCTGGCTCTTGTTTTAAAAGATTAATTAATTATTATTTTTTAAATAATATAATGAGATTGATGGAACGTGTGTTATTTATCAGAACTCATTGTTTCCGAAACATTCTGTGTTTGCTGTCAGACTGTGATGCAAATGGTGAAAATATACAATTCCACAAACTAGGACATGTTGGGGAGTAGTTTTGTAATTTTATATGTTTCTTGATAATAGGTGTTTTCTGAACATATTAAACAAAAAATATTATGTTAATGGAATAAAAGGAAAAGATAATTACAGAATTTCTGGTATGCTTTGATTTTCACAAACATTAAATGGACTAAGTATGGGTAGGAGATTTTGTAAGATCTGAAGAATCCTGAAACTCAGTTTTCATTTCCTGTTTTTGCAAAATTGCTTCTAGTGCCTGTGTTCTTCAGAGATTTTTCTCAATGGCATCCAAATACTACAGACTGACTTGTAAAAATCTTTTAAGTCTTTTTTTTTTTTTCGTTTCTGCCAGGTTCTGTAATACTTGCTATGTACCAAAATACTCTATTTGTGTTAGGACTTTTTAAGTCAGTGGATTTACTCTGGAATCTGGAGTGAACCAGTCTAGATTCTTACTGGTGTAAACTGGCTCAGCACAATTGATTTCAAAACACAAGAAATAAGTTCACTTTAAAATCACTGCAGGATTAAAAACAGTCAAGAAATTATAGAGAGGAAGGAACAATGTAGTCTGATTAGTAGCATTAAAAGAAAATCCAGTTATTCTGAATACTTACTTTTCAGCTGTTTACATACAACAACAACAACAAAAATACTGCCTATTTATTATAGGGGAACTCTGCTCTAAAATGAAGGAAATATAATCAAGCAGCAAAGTTGCTCAAATTTATTCTTACAGTTTCCCTTTTGTTTCTTACAGAAACAAAAGAAAACAAAAACAAATGGAGCCAATATCCTGCTGTGTTTTGTTAGGGGAATTTCAGAGTCTGAACTTTGTTTAAGAATTGATCTAATTTTGTTTATATTTTCTCTCTTTTCAGATAAAGCCCAGCCATGTGGGCAGGGCTGGGGCTAGTTCTGGCTCTCTGTCTCCTCCCAGGAGGAGGGACAGAGATCCAGAACTGCAAGGAGCCCCCAGAATGGCACATTGGGGAGGAGAACCCAATGCTGAACTCCAAGGGCTCAGTGACAGTGGTGGCCCTCCTCCAGGCTAGCTGATACTTGTGCCTGCTGCAGGCTTCCAGGTAAGCGTAAATCTCTTTCACAGCTTTTGGAAAACATGACTGGTCAATTTTTTTAATGCCATCTAAGGATAACACATCTGCCCAACTACAGATGCCCTCAGCGAAATCTACTTTCCTCAGGTGCCACCATCCAAGCAACTGGTGACTGCATTAATCTCGGCAGGAGCATTCTGTGCCAGTGGCTCAGATTCTTCATCTCTTGATTTAGTAATGACTGACAGATTTCTTCTCCAGATGGTATTTACAACGTAAAAGTATGGTCAACTCTGTGATTCTGTGATTAATGAAACCCAAACCATAGAAAAACACCACATAAACAGTTCCTCAAGACTATGTTTCAGTTAGCAACAGATGATTAACGTAGCAAAGATGCTGAAGCCAAGAAACATTGTAATTCTGACATAGCTAGAACACCTGAGAGGTCCCTGATCACTCATTTCTTATGTAAGGTCTGTAGGGGAAAAGGCAAATCAAAACATGTGCTTTTAATGTGCTTTCCCAGCCCCTCTTCAGAGGTCCTACATATGAAAAAAAAAAATAATTCCAGAAGATAAGGTAAAGACTGGCATTTTGAGAAATAGATGAAGCATTTAAGGGCATCGATCATCAGTGGTTTATTTTCATACAAGGCCTGGGACATTGGTGCTCTGGTTTCTAGAACCTGCTTCTGTGCAAATAGTCAGGTATCATGACAGTAACAGCAGCAAGAAAATAATTTTGAGCTAACCCAAACAGTGATTGCATACAGCCTTTATCTTGGATTCATTTAGTGGTTGTGAAATAATTTTGGTTTAAAAATTCACAGTACTGATTTCAGAGCTTGATTTTAATCACTGTAATAACATCTTAGTTTCCCCCTGTAGTCTGCATAATGCCATACTGTAGTAGTCTTTGCATGTTTTCTAAGAACTAGAGTTGAAAAAGTGACGGTAAATCTCAGGTTCTGTCAAAGTCAAGAGTGGGTTTTGTGGCTGGCTTTCAGGGTAGGTGGGTTTGATTCTGTATGTTTTGGAAAGATTTTAAACAGTCTTTCAAGTTCTAGACTCTTTTGCAAAACTGAAAAGAATAGAAGAGTTTTCTAGAGCAGTTCAATAGGAAAGATACAAATGAAAAGGAAAAACACCAACAAACCACATTGTACAGCAAGAGAGCAGCTTTCTGTACTATGGAGCAAAGAAAGATTTTGTGATGGGGCATCAAAGGGAAAGACTAATAACAGCCAGACAGGTCATGCACACGTTCTGTAGCCATCCTTTGGTCCCAGTTGCTGTAATATCCCTTTTCTGGCTATTATAGAAAATAGCTGTGCCAAGATGAGTTGGAGAGCTATCAGCCTTTTACTGCAGCTTTACTTTTTTTATTATTCACCAGTCTGCTGTATTTATGGTATATATTCTTTAACCAACTATGTGACCAAAACCTCAGCATTTAAATAAAGACGTCAGATTAACTGTGTTAGACCATGAAGAGCATGAAAGAACTGAAGTAAAAATAACACTGAATTCAGTCTGCAAGCAGATGTCTGCTTTCCTTAGTCCTACGTTCTGCTCACGAGGACAGGACCCACGGCATATTAGCTATTGTAAAGTCTGGTCTGGTGACAGAATAGTTGATAGTCATGGCAAATGGCAAGAATGTTTTAATAGTGTTCAGTTGTTGGGAAAACTTAAAAAAACTGGTAAAAAATGACATTCACTATAATAAAAGCAAAATGGAGCATATTAACTTTTGTTGAACATGGCAAACCTTGTGATTCTCTAATGATTTATGGTCTTGCTTCTTTACATTATCCACTAGATTGGAAGACCTGCGAGTGAAGTTAGAGAATGAAGGACTGGTCAATATCTCGTATGTGGTTGTCAACCATCAGGGAACTTCTTCCCAAAGGAAATTTCACCTACTGAAAGAAAGCGTTTCAGACTATATTGCTGTCTACCAGCAAGATGAACAGCAAGCTGATGTCTGGACTACCTTAAATGGAAACAAAGATGACTTCCTCATCTATGACAGGTCTGTGTTTAGAGGGGAACCCAGGAATCTCTGTAATGTTATTGATTTGCAAATAACCTGATTACTTCACAATAAAGACATCATAATCAACTTCTAAATTGCACTAAGTAAAGCACTTATATTTACTGGGAAAAAGAAGCTACCAAAGAAAAGGCTGCTTTTGATTGTCAGTTTGGGATAAATAAATTTTTCGTTGTAATTACTGTGGATTTAGATTAATATAACTGAGTGTAGAATTTGATAGCATGATTCTGGTCTTAGACCGTTTTTATTTTCAGACAATTTCATTACATCCATGCATGTGAAAGCAGAATATAAATGAGAAAAGCCATCTGAGTTCTCATGAAAACGTTCTGACCGGGGTTGTTTAAAATGGAAAAATTAGTCTTTAGGTGAAACTTAAAACTTTGAAATAAAATACTTTTTTGATAACTGCTAGTAACTCTTTAATTGAAGTCCTGTTTTTTCAGTTTTGATGTGATAGAAATTATTCAACAAGTCCTGCACTTCTAGCATCCCCATCGTAGTTACTATTATGTTACTGTAACGAACATTTTCAATTCATACAGAAGCATAATTAAGTTTAATGAAGAATTAGAAAGTTACTTAACTTTTTTTTTTTTTTTTTTTTGGTAATATGATGAAATTAAACGAACTAGCTGTTAGGCTTATGGGGTGGAACTAGCACTGGAATAATCTTTAGAAAGTGACTGCATGTTACCACAGCAAATAGCCTCAGCATGGAAGGTTGCTATCCTGTGATGGACAAACAGAACAAAGCTGTATGTAGAGCATGGAGGGGCCCATAGCTGACACCTGCCCCGCGGCGTTTGAAAGGTTGGACAGTTCTGTGCTGTCGATACGTAGGTTACACCTGCACTGTGAATTGTTTTGGCCACGATCTGTTTTGGTTCTAGGAATGTACGTCTTTCTTGTGCTGTTAGTGGCGATGAAGTTTTTGCCTGTTGCTGGTCCTAGGTGTGCACTGCAGATGTGTAGGGAGCTATGGCTGGAGGACCGTGTGTTGACATTGCAGGTGGGGCACTTAACAAGGTGCCCTTGGGCACAGCTCCTGCACTGACTCCAGCTCCTTTGAATGTACCAGTTGTGAAGTCAAGTGCATACCAGAACTCTCAAGTACAGATGTGGTTCAAACAGGCACCATCAAAATCCCCTCACACGCACTAAATCAGTAATGCAGGTGCACCACGATGCACATTCCAATCAAAATATATGTATGTTGCATAAAAACATTCTCCATAAGGATGGAACAACCTTGGGGCAATTTGTACCACTATGCAAACAGCCCTTCTTGTTAGCAAGACGGGTTTGCAGTGAGTGTACCGTTCCTACTCCAAATGCCATTCAACGAGAGGCTTCTGCCAGTAGAGTTACGACATCAGCCAGAAATCGTGCTGCACACTACGGACCGATGGAGTCGAGTGGGCAAATATTCATACGGCAGATACTGGTTTTGCCTGTAAACTCCTTGGGGCAGAAACACTCTCCTTGGGACCGTACAGCGTGGGTGGACTGATGTGAATAAAATGAGGTATGATATTTAATTTTAGGTGTATGTTTATGTATATGTAACGGCAAAGTTCCTTCTCTCCTCAGATGCGGCCGGCTGGTGTATCATCTGGGTCTGCCCTATTCCTTCCTGTCTTTCCAGTATGTAGAAGAGTCTATTAAGATTGCATACTGTGAAAACAAGTGTGGAAACTGCTCTTACACGGTATTTTCTTGTTTCATTCTATATATACTAGGAAATAAAACTGGATTTGACTGGTACTTAAAAAAAGTTATTTCAGTGAGATTAATCCAAAAAGACACGATTTAGAATTTACACATTTCATGTGCCTTGACTGAGAGCTTTTAAACATTTTTCAAAGTTAATTAGATCTAATTTATAATAGACTGATTATCTGAATTTCTACCCTTGATAGAAATGCAAATATTTTTCAGAAATCAAAATGCAGTCTTGGAGGCTAATTCTGTTTCTGGAATTACAAAAAGCTAGTGAGCAATTAGCTACTCTAGTTTCTGGGGACAGGTAGGTACTTAAACAAATAGTAATTTAAAAAAAAAAAACCCAAACAACCTGGGAATCAAATCCACATTGATTTTAATTACTCTTCCTTTTAGTTTACATTTAAACACAGTGTACAATAGTTACTTTGAAAAAGTGATAATACAAGTTCGCAAATTATTGTTACCATTATAAAAGAAGGGTAGCTTTGTTTTACGTGTAACTAAAGATCAGAACTACGTTAAGGATTGTCAAGAAGTCTGCATAGTCATGAACATTCAATGAGAAGAATTATTTTTGATCCCGTCATGCAGTTTTCCAGCTAACTGTAGGCCTCAGGCAGGTCAGCTGTGGGATCCTGGGAGAACAGAACTTTTTGTTTGATTATCTGAATTACAGTTCCTGAAAGTTTACATTAAAACTGGTGTCGTAAAGCAAGGTTCTTTTTGATAGATCTGTATCTTTCTTTAGCAAAGTAGCACAAATAATTTAAAATCGGGTTTCAGATTCTGCAAAAATGTTCATTAATATTTTACAACTAGTTTAATTAAATAGAATGCCCTGTATTTAATGCAAGCTTCTGTTTTGCAGGAACCTGATATTGATGGTGTATGTGAAAACATCACTAAAAAAGCAGATGAAGAGCTAGCAGAGGTAGAACCCAAACCAAGTGGTCAACATGCACATCACCACAACCTGCACAGACACAGACACCACCACCACCACCACCATCGCGAGGGCAGTCATCGTTCCAAAAATGGCAACCATCAGGCTTCTTCTGAAACTCAAAGACATCATCCTCACAGCGGTCGGCGTCATAGAGTTTTTGGCTATAACAGACATAATCAGACAGGTAGTCATGAGCAGGTAGACACTGTTCCTCCAAGAGAAAATGTGGAAATTACACAAGATAGAAAGCAATGAAAAAAAGGGAAAACCAGTTGTAAAAACCAGTTAACTTGAAACTGGCCGACAGCATCAGACTCAACTTCTAGTATCTGATGCTGTCATTGTCGACACCTTTTGTTTGAAGAGCTAGGAAATTCTGTCACTTGACAGTGTCGTGGAGCACTTCCAAATTCTTGCAGGTGACACGGCCAGCTGTCAGCAGAGGACATCACTGAATCTTGACAGTGACGTCTGCCCACTGCTGCCTGACAGTCACCAGCAGCAGGAACCAGTGAAACTAGTGACACCTGAGAGTGACAGGAAAAGGCAAGAAACTGAGCCTGAAAAACAAACTAAGCACCTTAAAAATGCAAAGGAGTTCTGTTATCTAAATTCATATAGTTGTGAGAGTGGAAAACTTAACAGATTAAATGTTTTTATTGCCCCCAATTAAAAATTATCCTAGAACAGGTGTGTAGACTTGAAATATTACAAAGTAGACTTCTAGAGCAGTGGTCTTAGAATTACACAATACCTGTCAAATTCCATCAGTGAAAAATTTCTTAAAGGAATTTAATTTACCTGTAGTTTGTTTTTCAGTTGCATCAGGAAGGTGTCTGCATTCTTGATTAATTTGTCTTTCTTGTTGTCTTCTAACATTCTGCTTGCATTTGTGAGGACAGGAGCATAAACTATGACCTAGGGGCTCCTATCTGATGTTTTGCAATCAAGAATAGAAGATAACCAAAAGAGATATTTTAATCATTTTTATTAAGAAGGTGGAATATATTCAAAAGTTGGTTTGTTGTTTTTTTGTTTGTTTTTGGTTTTTTTTTTCTTCCTAACATGGGGATACAAATTCTGTACACGAAAAGCTTATTCCTAGGCAACGTGCCAAAATAACTTCTTGTCTCAAATGTAAGATACAAGCAGTAATAACATTTTTAAAGTAATAGATTTATATGCTTAACTTTTGTGGCTTAGATGTGGTATCAGGGTCCATTAATACATACTTCTACAGCTTGTAAAATCCCAGTAAATCGTTAAGTGAGAAGCAATGTTAAGAACTCTTCATGCAGAATCAGTATCAAAAAAGAGGGAGGGGCAGAATAAATTTAATCTTGGTTTAATGCTTATCTTTATAACAGTGCTGAATTTGATAAAACTGTATTGATTAGTAAGGTTAAAGTTAAACTTGTATAAGTTCTCTGTCTGTAGTTTAGCATTTCTAACCTTTCATTAACTGAGCTGAAGTAAAAGTACAGTTGTTTGAAGGATTCCTGGATGAAGAAAAGAACATGCAAGAAAGGAAACTGCTTTGAAAGTGTACACCATAATTAATGATGGTTTAATAGGGAAATTATTACTCCTGTGAAACCTGAATCTTTTTATTGTGAATGCTGATTAGCAAGGAAGTAGCCATGAATATACACAGAATGCATGCCTTTGGAATATTTGACAAGAGCGTTTTCAATAAAAAATATTCTGTATTTCTTCACATCTTGTTTTTACTTTCAGGTGCTCAGTTTGAAATACACCGTTTCTGTTTCTCATTATATGTACTGCTGAAATACTTAATGCCATTTACTCAAAATCGCTTCCGTTTGAAGTGCAGGTCTTGGCCTTTATTAAGACGTTGCTCTAAGTCTCTTATGGTGTTTTGGAGAATTTCAATTTCCTTGTTTTTCTCCTCTTGGAGATGCTGAAGCTTCTGTAAAAATGCAAGCAAAGGCTTCACTGTTAAACATCACATAGAATTATGTGCCAATACAATATGCTGTTACTAATGAGAAATATTCTAATAAGACTATTTTTCTCAGTATTTTGTATCAATTACAAAGTTGACTTCCCAGATCTCTAGGCTACAAAAACAACAATGCACATATATAATTTATATTGCAGTCTTTTATGTCAGTTCTATCTTAAGCTCCCAGGTTAACAACTCTGTACTAAAACTACTGCATATGTGGGCTTTTGTCGTTGAACCCCAGTTATATCAGTGCAAAGAGATTTGAAATTAGTTGTCTAGCCATGAGAGGGATGTGTGGGGAGAGTAAGATGGACCCATAAGGCATGAAGCTGCCCCCCCATCCCCAAAGTTTTGTTGCAGAGCAAACACGGTAAAACCCCAGGGAACTGCTGTTTCAAACTGGCTGTGACACCATTTCGTATCTGCAGACTACAGGCTATTAAAGCACCTACCCTTCGATAGATACTTTGTGGCAAGACAGAACCATCTGAAAATGACTTCGGTGTTTTATTCTGAACTCTTGCTAATTTAGCATTGAACTGAAAGAATCGGGAAAAGACAAAACATTAAGAATCAAGAGGAAAAAAGTATGTTAAATAATACAAGTATAATTTTCACTTTTTAAAAATTTTATTTTCTACCTGCAAGTAGTACTAGCAAAGCCTATCTGCTGTTTAATCCTAGGACAATGAAGCTACTTAAGTTTATTAAAAAAAGTAATACAAGTTATGTTTCTTAGAAAAATGCCTCGAAATCCAAGTGCAAAGTCCTCCACCCAGATCAGGGCAACCCCAAGCCTAAATACAGGCTGCGTGGTGAATGGATCACAAGCAGCCCTGAGGAGAAG
>NW_010310842.1:0-10424 GCF_000700745.2 Antrostomus carolinensis
TTCTTCACTGCCCTGAGGATCTGGAATTCCACCATTTCATGGTTCCTGCAGCCAAGATTGCCTGAGAGCTTCACATTCCCCACCAACCCCTCCTTGTTGGTGAGAACAAGGTCTAGCATGGCACCCCTCCTCGTCTGTTCCTCGACCACTTGGAGAAGGAAATTGTCCTCCATGTATTTCAGGAACTCCCTGGATTTTTTGTGGCCTGCTGTGTTGTCCCTCCAACAGATACCGGTGTGGTTGAAGTCCCCCATGAGGCCCCGGGCTGAATGTGAGGCTGCTCCTATCTGCCTATAGATGGCCTCATCTGCTCAGTCTCCCTGGTCTGGCAGTCTGTAGCAGACCCCCACAGTAACTTCCCCTTTCCCTGCCTTCCCTTTAATCCTGACCCATAAACTCTAAGTTGGCTCCTCATCTGTCTCCAGGTGTAGCTCCATACACTCCATCTGGTTGTTGACATATAAGGCTACCCCCCCTCCTTGTCTCCCCTGCCTGTCCTTCCTGAAGAGCCTGTATCCTTCCATTCCAACACTCCAGTCATGGGAGCCATCCCACCATGTCTCTGTGATGCCAATCAGGTCGTATCCCTGCAGGCACACACACATTTCCAACTCTTCTTGTTTATTGCCCATGCTACGTGCATTGGCACAGGGGCAGTTAAGTTGGGCCCCCAGTGAAGTTGACTTTGACTTGTTGGCTGGAGCAGACGGAATCCCAGTGCGGTGCTCTTCAGGCATGTACCTCCCAGAGTTACTACCAGCAGTCCCAGTTATATCCCCTTCCCCCTTCCAATTTAGTAAACTAGATTTCATATGTTGTCTTTCTTTGTACACAACATAAACAGAACTCAGTTCACTTCAAGCAGATGGTCTATAGACTCCGAGCACTTGAAACAGGCCGAGCACGGGCAAGCAGAAGTGGATAAGGAGGGCCAGGGTTGTCAGAACATCTCAGTGGAGACGTATTCTTAGGGCTATTATACATTACACAGAGCATAAGAAAACACCCGAAATCTGCTTCACTGATCTACCTTCCCATAAAACCTAATCTACATAATATCAACATCTGGTCAGCAGGACAATTATACACGTAAGTACATTTTTTTGTGTGCATCTATATACACACACACAGCCTCAGATTAGCTAATTTCTCACATTCTATAAAGAAGTAAATAGAAGTACAATTTTGGAAGGCACTTTTGTCATGTTGGAAGAACAAATTATAGTTGTTTATAGAATGAGTGCAATACTCTTCACTAAATATCTCTAATTCACAGATTCCTTAAAGTAGGCACTGATAATTTTTTCAGGAAAAAATATTTCCATATGAGTTTCAGCTGCACAGAGAAGAAAAGAAGTTTACATGTAGCTTTGAACAGATGCGTTTACAGGCACAAAAGAAGAAAAACATAATCCTACAGCTATTTAGCGTAGCAATTTTTCTATTTGTAGTGCTTCTGGATGTTAACTTTACAGTTTCTGTAGTTTACTGCTATTCTGTGCGGTTAATTAAAATCCTTCTACAAAATCAGATAAAAAAGAGGAACAGGGGAGGGAAAGTGTGCATTTCATGTACCTTCTATTCATCTCGAGTGAGGCCTGCCCCATGTGCACAATCAAACATCTGTGAAAAGCCTGCACTTCAACCAGAGCAATTACTCTTTGAATTCCAGTTTTGGTAGCTGGTTCTTTTCTCAAGTTTTGTGTGTACGTATGCATGCACATGTTTGGGTTTAATACACTTTCCAAAAATGAAAGACAGTTTACATGACATTTTATTGTAATTTAAATGTAAATTAATGTAAAAGCCATAAAACCTTCAGTCATTGTAGACAGATACTCTTTTAGAAACTTTTACTCTGAGATTTTATAGGAATTAAGAAGTAGCTTTTGCAAGTCATATGTTCCAGTCACATGGAGATGTGAGAATGATCAATACAATCAAATAAATCATTCTAGATCTAGTTGAAGATGCACCTGCTTTAAAGGTCCCTTCCAACCCAAATGATTCTGTGATTCTATACCCTCTACATATGCACAGGATTTCTAATACATGAGATGATCCAAAATGGAATTAGATCAATGAAGAAATACCATGTGGATTTCAGCCAGCAGGGTCAGACCCTTATACTGCAAGCAAGAAACAGCTGATGTTCAAATTTCACATAATCATTTTATACAGAAAGATGGGCCCATGATTTCTCAAGAGATAGTATTCCTCAGGGCTCTAAAGAGCAGTTTGTTTCCGAGTTGTGATATCTCTACCTGTCAAAGTCATTCATTTTGGTAACCAAATGTTATTCCTTCTGATAGAACCTGGCATTCTACTCTTCTCAGGTACAACTTGCAACATATAGAATACAGAATGGCACCAATAAGCCCTGAATGAAATTTCTTTAGTCACACCAACATCCTTGCCCCTGGACTTAGAGCTATGAGTGAACTCAAAGTTTTAGGCCAACTTCACCAAAGAGTTAAGAGAATCATACCAATAGAGAAGGCACATCTGCTTTTTGCCGAGAAAGAAGGATCATCCTAGTTCTCCATACGTGAATCTTCAACAGACAGATGCAAAGAGCTACAATGAATTCTGCCTATTCTGGTTTCATTTGCCAAGTTTGAACTGCATCCATGGGTGGCAAGAGTTACATATCTACATTCATGGCACATCACTGTGCTGTGGTAAACACAGAACAGAGTAAAATATCTTCACTGAAATAGCATTAGTGTGCACATCAGCTGTGCAATTTAAAAGGCAGGCAGTGTGTAAAAGAACAACAAAAAAAAATATGGTAACATAAAAGTAGTTCTTTGCATAACAGATTTTTAGAGACTTTTACCTGAAGTCAAAATAGTTTTTCCACATCATTGAGAAGATAGAGATTTTATTTAAATTTTGAAGATTATTTTTGATAAATCATTCTGTGATAAGGTCCTGCAATTTCCTTGAGCCAGTAGGACACTACCATATTCTAAAATGACAGAACAACCAGTAAAAGAATCTGCTTCTGCTAACAATCTCTGTTTCTACAAAGTAACAGTTCTCCAGTCTAGCATCTCAGATAATACACAGTAATTTTGGTACTCACATAACTACCAAGTAGGCTGTAGCAGAACAGACTTTTTTAATGGGCTATTAATGTTGCTCCAAGTCACTTGGTTATTACTTTCCATATTATTATGTAATTTACTTCCACTATTTCTTTAGCAACTGCTGCATCTTTTGGAACATATTGCAGCTCACAGCCAGAGACAATTGGACCAACTCCCTAAATTCCATACTGCACCATGAAGCATCTGTACATTTTGCGTACTTTATGTCATGTTTTTCCAGGGTTCAATGTTCATCTATAAAAAACAGCATAGTTCCATTTATTTTTCTTCAACAGCCTTCCTTTTGAAAGTTCAGCATTTTCCTTTAAAGTTATGGATGTAATTTCAGCTTTGAGAAAGCTAGAGAGAAACCTACATCTCTCCCTATATTACACATACTCTCTGCACAGTGAGTCAGAGCCTAAGCACAGCTTGTCAACACAAGTACCTAGAGCCAAATCATAACCTCCACTTTAAGGTGTGGACTAGATGAAAGGAATAAAAAATGCATTACAGTGTCCAGAAATCTGTCAGAGGTTAAGAGAGATCTTCAGTCTTAACTAGCACTATGCTCTGCTTCCCGTGTTCCCAGGGTACTGTGCATTTGGGGTTTCCAGGTTCAGTGGGGTGTAGCTGGCTGGAGCAAGAGTGTAGCCAGAGAGCCCTGTCTCTGAACACCTGAGGTTTTTGACACATCCATAGAAACACTCTGCAGAAGAAACTCTGAGTCAATTACAACGTGGGCTTTTCTACCTGCACAAACTCACAGTTCCCTGGTATGTGCAATGAAGAACATGAAGCTGCTCAGCTAGGGCATTCTATTTCTGGTGGGACAATCCTCTGCATACTTTGAGATCTAGAGAATTTCCTGACAGATCATGAAATAATTAGTTGGCCAGAGATCCAGCCCTGGGCCTGTTCAGTAGGAAGGCAAAATTTATTACCTCACAATCTCTGACTGGAGCTGGGTAGAAAAGATGAAGGTTTTTTTAATCTCTAGTAGAAAGTTGATTGTTTTGAGATTCCAAAAAAGTTTAAGTTACAGTGGAAAATTGTAAGTTTCCTATTTGTTTTTCCTATACTTTTCTGTTTTCTCACTTTTGGCCTATAATTTCCTCTAGAAAGAAAGGATTTGGGGGGAAAGGAGGCTGAGGAAGAAGAGAGAATAAAAGTGATCCTCCTCCTGCTAGTTTTCACATATTTAATAAAATCTTTTTCTTAGTAGGAGAAAAGATGGAGATTAGTAAGAAAATGACAATGTGCAAAAATAGCCTTTTTCTAATTGCTAAGATAACCCAAATGTAACCCAGAAGAGTGTCAAGATTCAAACTGTAAAGTACAATCCACCAAAGTAATGAAATGCAAATAATTACACAGTTTTTGGAATTCCAGGATTACTGTTAGTACAAGGTAAAACCAAGCTCCAGAAGAACTTCTTAGCAGCAGGCAGAAGAAAACTTATCATAAATTTTTGATAACTCAAAAAATAATGAGGCCTTTTGAACTCTGCTGACACCAGATGGAAATATTTGGGGGAAAAAAAATGAAAAAAAAACCCCAAAACCCCCACCAAAACCTAACCACGTATGATGTAGAAACACTTCTGCTTTATAATTGCAGTTGACTGATACAGAAAATACTATAATGTCATAAAAGGGATTAGAACTTCAAGCAATGAAAAAGCAATGGGAGCACAATGTTTCAGAATTACAAAACTTGAAACAAAACAATTAAACAGAATTTGGGACAAAATTGTTTTTAAAAGACATTGTGGTGGTGTTTGGAGTTTTTTTGAGTGGGAGGGCCATGTCTACCAGAATGCACTACACAGTCTTTCAGACCCATACCAAAAACTGACACCATTTAGTGCCTAAAAGAAGCTGAAAAATCACTTCTGTGGTCACTTGTGTAAAACAGAAGTGGGAAATAAAAAGTGGGGCAAATAAATTAAGTCAGATGCTGGCAGTTTCATGGTAGGTACTACTACTTTAAGGTTCTTTTAATCAGATTAATTCTGATTCATACTACTTTGGGCTTGGTCAGCAACATCAAAAGCTACCCTAGAAAGCTCAAATGTAAGAAGTGCTACAACCACTACTGCTGAGAATATTGAACTTCAATTGTGAAAAAGGTTCAAAATCTTCAAAACCAGAAAATTTCCCGGTATCTTGCAAAATTAGGTGTTTTGGCAGATAGATACAATTTTTCCAAATATGCTAACAGGTGGTCTTTTTACCTGGTGGCAAATGAAGTTCTATACAACTTCTTCTACTGAGATCAAGACATAAAATTAAGGGCTATCAATCCAGGTAATAAAAAGTATGTTAAGTTGCAAATATATTAGTGTCCTTTGCATTGTTCAAAATTGGTTCAAATTAAAATCCTTTATCTCAGCCATGATCATTCTTTTGAGAACATCTTTTCAGCCAGGAAGTACAACGGCCTAGCATTTCAAAGGCATTTACCTTGAGCGTGTTCTGTATACACACTGCTCAGCTAAGTAGTCAGAAAGCAACTGTACAAGCAAACTCAGTTTTTCTCCATCAGGCTCCCTGGGACCCCCAGCCTGCCTGTGGAGTGCAGATACTCAAAGACCCTGCCTGCTCTCCTACCGCACCAAGTTCCTGTCCAGAAAGATGGCTCTTTGAATCACGCAGCTATGGGTAACAAAAACCAATGAACTTGAATCAGAGCAAAACCCCTATGATTTTGTATCTTGCTAGATGCAACTGTAGCAACATCACCTGGGAGAAAGGTCATTGCTCAAGTCGGGCAATAAATCAGAAGCCTGCACACTACAAGTAATAGTGCATATATGATGCAGAAGACAGTTGTAAAGACCCTAAAGCACACCTTCTGAAAAGTTCAGCACTCTCCATTTTCCATGCAAGATACTGCCTCCTCACTTGCTTCACTGTGAAGTTACAGGATAATGCAGCAAAGACCATATGCCCGTCCTTGCACAGGGCAGAGTAAGATTACGGTCCTATGGAGACATCTTCCCAAGATACTGTTTATTTAACTAGATAAGAAATACAACATGGAACTCAACATGCTATAACAGACCCTTCAACAGTATACAGCTTCTCCATGTAACCTAGAATAGTTTACAAAATACCAAATCTTTACTAATTTACTGGCCCATGTTTTATCAGACAAGATTTGAAATATGTATTACTTAGAAGCAAACACCTTTATAAGAGAAAGAGGAAAATATATCTGTCATCTTTTTACAAAAAGAATGGCTATTGTTTGAAGATGCTCATAAACTTCAGAAGCTACTAATAATCTTTGATGGGAAGAACTGATAGGCAGAACCTATAAAAAAAGAATCAAGAAAGACTAACGATCATGTTTCAGGAAATAATGCCATTTCACTGCAGGAGATAGGGGAACATATAAAAAACACCAAAACCTGTAGTGCATCTATGAACATCTTTGTAACCACCACAGAAACCCAAGGATCTCACACATCAGTGGATTTTTTGACAAGGTGGAAGAACCTATCTTAAAGTGATCTCAAACCCTGCTCAGCTTGGCTGTCCAAGGATGGCTCAATTGTGAATGAATTCTAGGAAACAAGGTAGGCATCATTCAAGACTATTGTAATTCTGCACTTTCAAGGCACCTGTGAGACTGGAGGACCTCATGGCCCATGACAACAAAATCAACAAAAAACAGAGAATCAGAAAATCATTTAATCAGATTTACTTCTACAGGTTGGTGTTTGGTATTTTTGTTTGTTGGTTTGGTTTTTTTACTCTCCCTTGGAAATATTTCCCTTCGGGGAATCCAAAAGCATTCTAGATCTTCTTTCTTCTGTTCCGCTTCTACTAAAGGCCCGGCCTGCAGAGCTACCAGAAGCATTCTGAAAGGCCTCTCAGCTCAGAAGAAAGCAAGAGAACTTTTCCATGGAGTTCTGAAGAGTAGCACTAAGACCTATTATATTCAAGATATATTCATTAACACTTATAAACACACAACATTTTAAAATCCTTATGGCAATGCACAGGGTTGCGAGAATCACATGTTGACACTCAGCATTCTCACATTTCTCTTCATGACAGGATATCAAGGCTAGAAATAACACAGCACTTTTCCCTGGTGAGGAAGAACGAAGGGCCAAAAGTGACAGGAGATGGAATGAGAAGGGAAAAGTCTTCCCTAGACTAAATAACACAGAAAAGCTTTTCCTATTCCCTTTTAGAACACAGAAAGCTTCAGATGTGTCCATTCCATTACAGACATTCACGCCTGCCTACACCATTTTGCTTGGCACACAACATATAGCAGTGTGTCATGGGAAAGGGAGCACTTCCACAGCCCAGCTGTAACGTAACAAGGTGACTCATGATCCAGATATGTATCACTGATAATCACACACCTTGAGAGAGAAGCCAGAGTACCAAGAAGCAGATGAGAATTGCAGTCCTCTAGGTGCTGAAGGGTGAATTAAATAGCATGTCAATCAAAAGTAAGTGACAGAATAAATCTATATCAGCTTCTTCCCATGGACTGATTTCCATCCAAGGTCTGATGCTGCCTAGAAAGCTTCTGCTAGCTCATCTTGAACAACCATCACTCTGCTTGAAAAATAAAAAAAAAAAGTTCCTAGCTGTTGAAAGCTTTTCAGGGTGGCAACATCAACTGCCAACTCTTGTTGAAGTAGTCCTCACTTCTTACTCCCATGTTTTTTTATCCCTTTTTTATGGTCTACTCTCTCATAAGGGCAAACACCCTTAAAAAAAATTACATAAATAAATAAATATATACACACACACAGACACAGAGTCTATTCCTACTATTGCCGTTGCTGCAACCCTTTTAGTTTTGGAAAAAGGAGTCTGGACATATTTTAATCCCAAACAGCTGATTAGATAAATCTGGCCTGATTTGTTGTTTATATGATAAATTGCTGCAACAGTTTCACCTACTATGGCACATTGCCAGTGCTGGCCCACAAGCTGGATATGAGTGCCAGTTCTAGCTCACTCACACCTCCTCCTCATTAGTTACTCCAGTAGTCATCCCTGTACCCTCCCTGTTCTTCCATCACTGTGGGTACCCTATAATTCTTGCTTTTTTACAGTGTTGTTTGTTTCAAAGCAAAACAAAAAAAAAAAAAAAAAGAAGAAGAAAGAAACCCACTGCTGTTGTCAGTACATACATTTCAAGAGGTTTGTTTCTAACACCAACTCTAATGTGCTCATGCACCCCTAATGAAGGGTCACAGAAAAGTTCAGCAATCAAGGGAAAAATAGCAACACTTATCCCCTCCTCACAACTGCCAGGCAATAGGAGACGTGGAGCTTGTTGTCAAGTCACACAGTTCTAATAAGCTCAGCACTGGCCAAGTATGCATCTTACCCATTTGTCCTGTACACTGAGTTGTTATCAAAGTTATGATGTGTGAAGATAAAGCTGATCAAAAATATCATGGACTTCATGTTTAAGCCAGAAGTTATTTCTCAAGCCCTGTAGTGCAAATATAATCCTATATATCAGTTGAAGATTATTATATAATAAACTATACCCTGAAATGTGACTTGAAAAATTTGATATATATTTTGCAATATCCCTGAAGAACAACATGATATAGGAGCTTAAGTCATCAAGTCAGCCTCTCAGTACCATCACAAATTGTCCAGAATTATGCCCTACTGAGGCACATAAAAAAAGTCACTGACAGAAAACTCTAGTGGAGGTAGGCCATTCCTCTGACCACCAGAATTGTTCCTACACTACATAATATTAGTACATTTTAGTTTTTAAGCCTCAAGGAACAGGAGCAACATTTAAATTTTGCCTGTAAAACTACCCTACATTTTAGGCTGACTCTTTTCCTTGTCTTCAACAGATACTAAATTTAAATCCAAATTCACCTCCTTTGTGGAATTTGTCTAGATGTCATTAATCTAAGGAGAGAACTTTGTCACAGCTGGAGTTAGTATGCATCAGCTATGGACAGCAAAAAGAAATAACATAATTATGTGCAGACATTCTGGCACCTAAATGCAGACTAAACTATTTCTATACTGTCCTTTCAATCTCTCTGTATTTCTTATAATTAAAAAATAGCTATAATTTTCTTAATGTCTTTAAATTTATGAATCCTTGTCTATCTAGTGTCTTCATCTGTGTCTATGTTATTAAATGGCTCAAAAAATCTACTTCAAAGATAGCCTCTATGGGTTTGGTTATTCAGCCTATGAAACTTGTAATCACAGAATCATAGAAAACACTAATGGTAGGGACTCCAGGGACTTATCTTCTGTCCACAGCAGAATCAGATCTACCTGACAGTTGCCTGTTAGAGCTGTTCTTAAGAGTCAAAGTGACAGAGATTTTACAACCACCCAAAGAAAGAGCAGTACATTATCCCTAATTAAGCAGTAGTCAAAACTAAGCAGAATTTATCTTATTGCAATTCAAGCCCTTTATTTTCTTTTCTATCAAAATTTGAAAACACATTACTCTTTCTACTTTGCAGTAGTTTTCTAGGTATCTGAAGGCATTGTTTAAGGAGGGAATTTTTGTTCTCTCAGTCAGAAAGTTTAGCTTTTTGAGAAAGTATTGTCACTGTTTGAAGATGAAAGAAACATATTTATACCTCTGGGCACTCCAACATATTGGTTTAATTCCTAGCGTATTTAACACAGCTATTTCTACACTAAGTATTGAGTAGTGACCAAGTACGAATGACATAACAGATCTTGACCACACCAGAATTTCAGAAGTGACTCACTGACCCTTTTCCTTCTATGGAATTGAGAAATGAATAACTTCTAGCATGTTCTTATTTTGGGTCACTCATGTACTGGTCTTTTGGCACAAGTCAGAAAAGGATATTGTATGATGGCACTGCAGGGTATCTGAGGAGCAGCTGGAACACCTAAATGCTGCAACTATGTCTTCTTTCATTTACCTTCTGTCCCTTTTTATTCTGGCCAATGTAAGGCACAGGACAGAGCAATCATGGGTATCAGAAAACTTTGTTCCAGCCACTGGAGCACAAAAAACAGCTGTCTGGGGAGAGCATAGGTACATCATTATATCTGCACATTTTGCAATTGAAACTTATCATACATGAGCAAATGATGACAAATACATATCCTTATCTTTTTCCCCTCTAATCTTCCCATGCTATCGTTTAAGATACATGCGATTCTAGGAATGTGAATGATGATGTCACGCCTTTCAAGAACCTAAATAGCAAAGAATCATTACCCTGACTGTTTGGATTTCAACCCATCAGATGACAGCTTTCTGACAATAACATGCTCACACTGTAGCTGTGAATATGTATGTGTGGTGGGTTGACCCTGGCTAGAG
>NW_010310843.1:0-6890 GCF_000700745.2 Antrostomus carolinensis
AAATATACAAATGCGTGATGCACAATGTAATTGCTCAGCACCCACCGACCAAGGCCCTGCTCGTTCCTGGCTAGCAATCCTGGAGGAGGAGAGAGATCCCAAAATGGCAATACCAGAAGAGCGAGAGCCCTGCTTGCCAGCCAGCCCTCATTTATATACTGAACATGACATTATATGATATGGAATAACCCACTGGCCAGTTTGGGTCTGTTGCTCTTGCTATGCTCCTACCCAGCTTGCACAAGTTCTTCTAGCTAATCCCACAGTAGAAAACAGGAGAAGTTGAAAAGTCCTTGATTTCTTAGCAAAAACTAAAACCATCAGTATATTATCAACATTCTTATACTAAATCCCATATTAAATCCAAAACACAGTGCTGTTCTGGCTACTAAAAAGAAAATTAGCTCTATCCCAGCCAAAACCAGGACACAGGCCTATTGCAGATCTCAGACTTCTGTCCAAAGTTATTTAATTACAGTAAGAATTGCTTTTCCTCTCTCCAAAACAGCTGGAGTCATAACTGGCAACCTCTCCTTCAAGCACCTACTTGGGCACAGAGAGGATCCCGGAGAGGAGCACCAGTTCCCTGCCCAGCCGAGCACGAGGTGGGCTCACAGCAACCCCTCAGCATCCCCTCATTTCATTAGAAACAAAAGTCAAAGCACTAAAGATGCTCAGGATGACAAGTTTGTGTTCAAACATAACAGCATTTCATGATCTGACTGCTGCAAAGAGACACCTAATTTACTGATGGAGAGATGAGAGGGTGGGAGCCGGTGTCCCCCATGGGCTTGGGGTGCCTTCATCACGTACACATCGTGTGTTTCTGTTCCCCCCTCTGCTCGGTGCCCAGGGCTGTCAGAGGCCGCGCTGCCCTGTGCGTTTGGACAGACGCTGAGGGAGCACAGCGCTGTGTTTCCATTCACCCAGACACCGCACTGGTTCTTTCTTGTCTTATCGATTTCTCAGAGTAAATGGTTTTTCTGAGTGTCCAGTGAATCAGCGGTATTGACAGCCTTGATTAGATCTAAATGAGAGCAGGGACTGTATTTTGGGGTCACCCTGCTTTGGGCAGAGCACTCCCCTGCTCTGAGGGGCAGCACCCGATGTGCACCGGGATTAAAGGCCAAGTCCTGATCCTGCAAAAGGGTTAATGCAATGTGCGTGTCTTGCCAAAATCCACCCCCAAAAGGCACTGGTTGTGCACAGCGAGCCTCAGCGACCCATGCCTCACTGATGAGGGGTTCAGGGGGGCTGGAAGTCTAGGCTGGCTGGCACCCCCCTCTGCGGGTCAACGGCTTAGATGAGATTATTTTCACACAGATAAAGGTGCTGATCCCCTGTGTAAAACACACCAATCGCCCCAGCCAAACTGGATGCCTCTTCCTGCCCCGTGCAGCACGTGGTGATGTGCACATCGTGGTGGTCACACCAGCACCCACGGGTTAGATTGAAGGAAGAAGCTGAAAGGAAAAGTGTGTGCAACTTGCTTTTAAGCCTAAAATGCCCAATGTAAGAAAATAATACAAAATATTTCCCCTTGTGCCCCCTGCTCAGAGAAAGCTCATTTTAAATGAAGGGCTGGGATACTGTTATTCCTTGAAGTGTTTGTGAAAGGCTCAGCAGCCCCAGCGAGAGGCTGGTGCTGCAGGATCCCCGCCAGACCGGTGGGCACCAGGGTGCTGGCAGGACAGATGGTCCAGCTGACAGTGACATGGATAGCACCTTCATCCTCACATTCAGGGCATCTCTAGCACCATATAACAACTGAGAGGCAGAAATCAAACCAAATGCGGTAAGCCAGCCCAAAACATATGGTCATAAGAAAATCACATGAGTACCCAAATATTCTCCCATGACCCAAACCGTGGCAGAGCAAAGTCTCCCTGACATGTGTCTCCAGGCCATTTGTGAAGTTGGTCCCATTAAATAAATCCAGGAAGGACCAGGTGCTCCAGCTGAAGGTGAATGATCACATGTAGGTGACATGCCAGCCAGGAGATCAGTGCTTAAGTGGATGTCATTACTTATTAGACATAAACACTGTTGAATAAATCTAAATAAACTCTAATTATTTATACAGTGTGCTCCTAATGCTGGTTGAATGTTGACTCTTACTAACTTTAAAATAAAACTAAAGCCAGGCAGGGTAAATGATTTAATGCCTCTGTAAATATAATTAGCGTGTGCAATATGTATATACAAATATACATAATATATGTAATTATAGTTATTGGTGTTTGAGAGAGTTGTTCAGCCAGATGGAAGGAGTAAATACTAACAACACTTTGCTACAGCCTGCTAGAGAGGGAAGGATGTTTGAAGTCCCTAGAATAAGAAATTGGTAGTTGATACTTGGGGAAGGGAGTGATTGCCCCAGGTTCCCCTTCTGCTGAGTGGATTTGACAGCCAGTTTCTCGGTCTTGTCCATCCACCTAAAGAGGAACTGGGGCTGGAAACGTCTGACATCCAAGGACAAAGTGATGAGTATAAACCACAGCTGCTGCACTGTATTCTCACGATCTTCTGTAGGTCACTTACAGCACCCAGCAAAGACACAACTCTGGAAACGATGAGGCTTTGGTCCTCTGGAGCATCTCTGAGGCCCCAGCACAGCACCTGCCCAGGTGGTACAGCAGAGTCTGGGCTGTGCGTATCGTCCTGCTCTGCTGGGCTCCTGCCCTGACACAGACCCCTCTGCACAGGTACTGCAGGTCCTGGAGATGCTGCCAGATAACCGAGCCTGAGAAAGTCTCACCTGCTGCTGCTGCCTTCCCTTCTCTGACCCAAACACCTGGCAGGTGGTGTACAAGGAGCGGCAAGGTAAAAGTCCTCCATTTCATGACCCATCTGGCCATCAGGGTGGAGGTGTTTAGCACAGGAAAAGCCAGAATTAGTCCTTGTGCCTGGTGCTGCTGAGAGGGAGATGCCGTGCAATCGCTTGTGCAGCCGATGCACATATAAATGCATTTATTTCCCAGTTTTCTCAAGGCACTGGCTGCAATTTTTCTTTACTCAAGTTTGATGTTTGGACTTTGGCGTCCAAGGGAGCAGGGTTTCACACCCAAGGACCTGCAGGCAGACGGCACCTCAGCATGCAGAGGAGCAGTGGTGAGGCAGGTCCATCCCACCCAACAGCTGGGGCACACCAACGCCTCGGGGTGCACCTAGATCTCTTCACAAAAAGTATTTTACAAGCAAGCCACCTTCACAGGCAGTCACAGCCTGGCACCGAGTTTATACAAGTTCAATGAAGTTTTGAAAGTTTGTGGAGCCTCTATTACTCAGTTGTTGCGACAGAGGGAAAAGGAAGGAGGAGATGTCCAACCAGCTGCTTTATTGCACCGTGTGGCCATTGGCACGGGGACTCAAAGCATCCCTGAGCCCTAGTGCCATTGCACCAAGCACCAGCTTGTGGAACATGCAGGGGCAGGTCCCTGCACCACCATTAACACTTGGAGACCCTTAACACAAAGGAGTGTTCATTAAGGGTCAATTAGCTGCTCTCAACACCTTGGATACAGAAGACCAGCCATCAGCAGCAACCTCCCCTTCCCCATCCCTAGCAGGGCACCAGAGAAGAGGGAAAGGGCTCGGCTGCCAGGATGGTCACTGGGAAACTCAATCTTTGCAAGGTCCTCAAGCATGACAGCCAGTCCCCACACTGCTGGGTTTGGGGGGCTGCTTCCCCCCTGAAGCTCAGGTGTTATTTGGCTTTGATGCATCAAGCCAAGGGCTGGACAAGCAACTTGCTCTCCTGGCATCAGTGAGTGTGCTCAGCCCTTTGAGAAAAATCAGGCTGTTAATTCAAGCACCTCCTTTTAGGCAATGTTTGGACTTGCCATACCTTTGGGAGCAGAGAGGTGAGTGCTGTGCCTGGTGAGGAGGTCAGAGAGCAGCCAGCAGCTGACGTGCCAAAGGTCAAAACCAGTACCAGCCGGCAGCGTCTGCTGGGGACCAGAAGGCTCCTGCTCAGAGCCGTGCCCAGGACAACGCCACTGCCTCAGAGCATTTCAGGTCATCCTTACAGAGTTTAACTACTCATCGTCCTGATAACCTGGAACACAAGCTTTGTTTTTGAAAATAACATTTGCAAATTAGAAATTTGACATTTGCAAAAGCTACTGCTGCGAATGCACAAGGAAAGGCGCCTGGAAATTGTGACACTGAAGTAGGTGAGACAGAAAGGTGAAAGACCCTTCAGCACTGGTGGATACTGGATATAACACCTTGGAGAGATGGTGATCCCTAGGAAGGGCCTTCAGCAGCCCCTGAGTCCTCTGGCCAGGGTGCGTGAGGGGCCAGGCAGCTCTGGCACAGCTGGGATCAAACCTCTCAAATCAGTCGCTCCCCACTCTCCTCCCCCTGGCATCCTGCCTGGGATTGACATGAAACTCTCCCTCCAAACACAGGGAGACAGGGACACAAAGCTGAGAGAGGATGGGTGTCCCAATCCCCACACAGCGATGGCAGCCGTGCACCAGCTGCAGCAAACATTTCCAGGAGAGGTGCTCATCCTCAGTGCGCAGCCAAAGCCAACACGTCTGCTTTTCCAGTCCCAAAGTCCTCCAAAACAAAAGCTCCCCCAAGAGTTTGCCAAAACGTCGCTCAGTGCAGACCACGGCCATTTCCACAGTGAAATTTAAATGCAAGAGTAGCTTAGAGGTCCTAAAAAATGAGACTGAAGGAAGAGCTTCACCACCTGGTGAAGCTAGAGCTCAGCCCAGCTCTCAACTCTGCAGCACAAGCTCCCAGCTCTGGAGAGCAGGATCTGGCCCTGAACCTCACCCCCTGACTGCAGCACTGGCATTTGAATCACAAAACCTCCCTTAGAAACTCCAGCAGCATCTTAATGATGAAAAAATGAAGCGGAGTCAGTCTGAAGAGACACTTGTGAGGGAAGCACTGGCCCGGTGCAACTGTGGTGGGAAGCTTTTGTGCACAGGCCAGCAGCCAATTCAGCCCTTGATTTTTTTTCTTCTTTTGCATTGTTGCTACACAGCCTTTCTCACACAACTGAAAAGAAAAAGGTGTTTTTCACTTTATTTCTTTGGTTGGAGAACATGGGAGGGGGGAAAAAGGAGAAATCAGTGAGCAGCCCCGCAGCACGGGTGTTGGGAGCACCCTGCAGCCAGGCGAGTGCCCTGCCAGCCCGGGCAGCAGGGCTTGGCCCGAGTTTCCATTGCTCTGAACCGCAGGGATGTGGGGATGCTGTCAGAGCTGGCACGTGTCTCCAGAGCCCGGGCAGCCCAGCACAGCTGGCAGAGCCACCGTGGGCAGCAAATGTCAGCCCCGTGTTTGCTGGCTGCCAGACTTTATTCTCTCCCTCTTCATTTACTATATCCAACCTTAAAATAAAACAAGAGTCAGGAGCTGCTGGCAGCAAAGGGACATGCGTGGTGAGGAGTGGCGTTGGCTTCAGAGCTGAGTAGCATCGGCTGTGGCCCCTTTGGGCACAGTGGGGCTCGGCCGCCCACCGGGGTGGTCAAACAGATGCAACACCAAGAGGGGCACGGCTTCTGCTCGCCTGGGCTGAACCCCACAGCAATGCTCCCCTGCACTGGTCAGAGCTTGGAGAGGAGGAGAGAGAGGAGGAGAGCCGTGCATAGAGGTGCCTGTGCCCACCAATGCTGAAGAGCCTGTACTGCCCCTGGGTCACGCGTCTCCGCAGGCTGTGACAGTGACTCCTGCACTTACCCCGCTGCATGGTCAGACCCTGTAGGAACTGCAGCCTGGGACTCTGCCAGGATAACACCCTGTATTTTCCCTCTTTGGCCCATGGCACTAGGTCTGGGGCATGGCACTGCTTGATTTAAAGGCTAAAGCTGAGGACCTGAATGATATGGACGCAATAACGTCACACCAAAGTGTAAGATCCTAGAGAGGAAAACATCTGCATCTGTTTCATGTGAGCTCACACCTTTGATTTTCTCTCCCCAAGTTTGATCTGGTGCAATCATTGACCAGGGATAGGAAGGAGGAACTAGAAAGGTCAGGCAAGACTCAAAAGGAGGTTCTGCTAAACACGTGCTGCAAACGCTGCCAGCCATCATTTTCCCTTTATGTGCTTCATCTACAGACAGATTCCAAGTAAGAAACACACTGACAACACCTTCCACTTTTTTAAAGTCAAACATGTCTTTCTCTCTCTTGGACACAATTCAGAGCATCTGTCCGTTTGACCCCATATATGAAAGAGGGAATATAATAGTATATAACATAATAATATAGCTGTATTATATATCTATAATGTATGTTAAAATATAATAATGTCTCTATCTCCATCCTCAACCCCCTCTCTCTGATTTTCCACACAGAACAGTTAACAGCACAAACAGGTAAGTCCCTTCCCAAGTTTGACTAATACAGAAAAGCAAGTGTAGCACACCAGAATGAAGGTACAACTTGCCCAGTATCCCATTTCCCACAAAGACAAAGGGAGGACACTTTTGGAGAGAAGCATAAGAAGAGAGTGAAAGTGCAGCCTTGTTTCGCGAGACCTTGCCCTCATCCTCGAGCAACATGCAGTTCAGAAACTGAGACCCACACCAAGATGCCAAGTGTGGCTTTGGCATAATCTATCTGCTGAAGAGCCAGCAGACACAAACAGGTTGGTAGTGGCAACGTACACCATTCCCTTTTAAAGAGTTATAAAAACTTAGTGCAACTCTCCAAACTGGTCTGGTTGAACTTCCAAAGCAGCAGGTTTTTCTAATACTTGTAGATATCTTCTTTTACACTGCAGACCTTCCTAGAGACACAGCTGCCATGAGTTCTGGTTCTCCATTCACACACTCACAGCTCACCCGAGGAGGAGATCAGCAAGGCTGTGCCTTGACCCCAAGGCATCTGAAGCTCTGCACCTCTCCTATGGGGACAGGCTGAAAGAG
>NW_010310844.1:0-520 GCF_000700745.2 Antrostomus carolinensis
TATTATTATTAATTTGTCTATTTATTTGTATATTATTATTAATTTGTCTGTTTATTCGTATTTATTTGTGCATTATCATGATGATTATTAATTTGTACCGTGTATTTTATACGTAGTATAAATTAAAATCAGGAAAATAATGAGTGTGGTGCAGTCGAAATCGGCGTGATCTCTGGGAAACTTGAATATTTGCTTTTATTAAACAATAATTACCATTAAAAAAAAAAATAAAACACACCAAAAAAAAAATCCCATTCAATCATTAAAGTTTTTTATTTTCAAGTTATTTAAAAAGTTATTTATTTATTTTAAAAAAAAAACCCCCCGACACCAAAGACAAACAAGAAACCACCCGAAAAAGCAGAGAGAAAACCCACCTTTATGAAATAAAAACCCCAAATATGGAGTTTATTTTGATTCACAACTCCTCCTTCACCTGCAAAACCATTTCATGGCTGAATTCCAAAATCCTCTGCGTCCTGGTGAGAAATCACCGGCCGCGTCGTCCCAAACAACGGCC
>NW_010310844.1:616-1069 GCF_000700745.2 Antrostomus carolinensis
CCGAACCACCAACGGCCGCGTCGTCCCAACCCCTCAACGGCCGCGTCATCCCAACGGCCGCCGGAGCTGGAGAACCGCAGAGAAACAGACACTTTGCTGAGCTGGACGTCCCACCTTCCGGGGGATTTTCTATCGGTTTATACGATCTCCGATGATTTTTAGATGATTTCACATGATTTTGTATTATTTTATATGATTGTTTTTATCATTTTCTATGACTTTTATAGGATTTCCACACGATTACACGTGATCTTCCATTATTTTTAGACGATTTTAGATATTTTTATATTATTTGGTACGATTTTATATGATCTTTTGATGATTTTATATTATTTTATATTATTATTTTATATGATCTTCATATGACTTTAGATGATTTTTATATTATTTTGTATGATCCTATATTATTTTTATATTATTTTAGATGATTCTTATATTATTTTGTATGATTTT
>NW_010310845.1:0-1640 GCF_000700745.2 Antrostomus carolinensis
GCGGCAGCGCCCGGTCCTCCGCAGCTGAGTCGCCCAAGCACCGAGCTCTCGGGAAAGCTGCTGGAGAGAGGTGGATATCTTTGGTCAAGTTTAAAAAACAATGGTGTTATTGCAAAACCTCAAGAACGGATTCATTGTTTTTTAAATTTATTTTTCTTTTTTTTTTTTCTTTAGCTTTTTCTTTTTCTGATTGCCAGGGGAGCAGAGCACCAGCATCTGTCTGAATTCTTTGGAAACACATGCCTGAACAGCCACAGAAAGTAAGATCGCATCACTGTACAGGCTGATCTTCCATCTCAAGAACAGAAATTGACAGGTTCATGAAGGGAACATTTGTATTTCTGTTCCCAAATCTACACCTCTTATATGTGGCTAGATGTTTGGCTTCAAGGCTGTCAAGCTTATCGTTTATGTGGACCCTAAATTAACTTCAGAAGACTCCTTTGTCAGCTTGAGCTTCTCAGCCTGTGTAATGAGAACAAGAAAACATTGCACAGTGGTAGGACGCGTGACACTGGAAGATGATGGAGAGCCCTGCTATTACTGAAGCCCACAAGTGGAAATGCTCTTTTTGTCAGTCACACGGGTGCAGGGTCTGTATAAGGAGGGATGCACTTGTGCTGTTACAAGTGAGGACAGATATTCAGGAATTTAAGGCTCCATACTTGTCTTGCCAGAACATTCTGACATGAATTTAGGGAAGTCACTTAATATGCAGTCTCGTTCTCACAGTAGCTGATGGGAGTCTTGCCATGGAATTCAGTCCATTAATAAACAAAAATGAAAATGTCCCATTTGACATCAGAGAGGAAGTGCTTTGGGGCTGAGGCTGTCATTTGCTTTGATAGTTGTCCATCAGTTACACATGGAACAAGGAATAAGAGCTGTAAATTGAATAAGAGAGAGAATTTAAATCTTCGATTAAGGGAAAAGAAAAAAAAAATACCCTTGCAAAGACAACTGGAACGTACCTTCAGCTCAGGGTTTTCATAGACCATGAGGCAGAAGAGAGAAATAGAAGTACAGATCCCTGCAAACCAGGGGGCCAGATTGGTGGCAGATAGGGCAGACTGATTTAATGTTGCAAGGAGGTCAAAACAGAAACTTTAGCATCAAAGAAAAGAGGAGTGCTGTGAAAGCCCAGTGCTCACAAGTAGCATTTACCAGAGGTATCATATAAACTTAACCCTGCTGTCATTATTCCTATTGGAAAGAAAGGAGGTGAAGGCCACGACCTGTGAAGCAGAGGTCAGATGTTACAGACCATCAGACAAAGGAAGTGACAATGGGGAAAGGTTCTTCTCTGAAGCATTACCAGATGGTAGCTAATCTCAGTCAGGGGAGAAGGCATGGTCACCAAATCTACGCAGGCTCCCTGAACCTGACACTCAGGCGTTATCAGGGGAAAAGACCGTTCTTCCAACCATTACAAGACAGCCTATGCAGTAACCCCCATGCAGTTAATCACAGTGCTGTGCAGATTTGGGACAGAATTTGCCAAGATCAGATAGATAATACATATTTGCTTATTGTTTCTGCATAAAAGTTGGAATCTGAAATAGCCTGAAAATTTCTGCCTTAACAGAAATTTCTTCTCCTGACCCCTCTGCTGATTTGTGAAAATTACTTTGTTTTCTGAT
>NW_010310846.1:0-30964 GCF_000700745.2 Antrostomus carolinensis
ATATATATATATATATGGCCACTTCCCTTCTCTGAGTGTGGATTAGATTCTGCCATGTCAGCTAGGTTGAATGGTCAGCGTGTTTCTAGATCAGCAAAATGACAGGGTTGCATTTAGGAACTAAAAACCAAATAAATACAACAAAATAGAGATAAATTAAGAGGGGGAAAAAAAAAGTAACACTCCAAATGTTAATGAGTTGCTTGCTGGTCTCATATCCTGTGAGAATAATGTAAAAAACTCTAATGCAGCAGCTTGTTTCTAAATGGTTTTTTGGGGTTTTTTTTGTATTTCAGCTATGGGATTGACTCTAGTTTCCAGTGCCACTGGTTTTCTAACAACTTGGTGGAGTTTGTACTTGAGAACAAAATTCAGATCCAAAATTAAAAGTATCTATTTTCCATATTTACAATAATGACAGTAAAGATCTAAATACAGCTTTATAATTTCCTAAAGAGCAGAACCAGCAGTGCAGTAGAATGAGTGGGTGATAAGGTATCAAACAAATACTTTAATGGTAGATTTAATAAGGCTCTTGAGGCATATGAAAGTGAGGAGTGAGGTGCTGTTATTGGTTAAAGTTGTAACTGAGCAGAAATTATCAGAGGCTTGTTAGTATTTGATATGTGTAAAACATAATGGGACAGCTGCCTGGCAGGGTTATTTGCTTTCAGGTTCAATAAAACTATGATAGAGAGCTCCTGCTATAGATAGTCATTAGCTTTGAGATAATTTCCTAATATTGGATGCAATGAAAATCACTTGCCCTAGATTTGCTTTTTACCTGGATGCTCAGAGTTGCAGCAAGGGAAGCAGTGTGTCCTGCCCAGGGCCCTGCGTGGGCTGGGGAGGGGGCTGAAGAACTCGGTGGGACTCCTCTCTCTCTCTCCCTGCTGATGTCTGTCTCTGCTCCACTTCTGTCCATGTAATGCTGTCCTGGAGTTTGAAGGTGAAGGGAAAAGGGTTTAGACAGCTAGAAACCCTGCAAGCTTTCTTGGAGAAGAGAAATAATTTTAAGTGTTTTGAGGGTGGTGAGACACTGGTTGCCCAGAGAAGCTGTGGATACTTCTCCCTGGAAGTGTTCAAGGCCAGGTTGGATGAGGCTTTGAGCAACCTCGTCTAGTGGAAGGGTTCCCTGCTCATGGCAGGGGGGTTGGAACTAGATGATCTTTAAGGTCCCTTCCAACCCAAACCATTCTATGATTCTATGATTTCACGCGTGTGATTTCAAAAAGTTTAGATCAGTGTGGTGACACCAAAGTCATGGGAATTGAGCTGGTTTACACCCATTGTGGTTGCAGCTAGCTAGTTAGTTTAGGATTACATTCTGCTTTCCTTTAGAGTGGTATGGTTGTATGGGAAATTAGTAGAAAGAAAGAAAGAAAGAAAGAAAGAAAGAAAGAAAGAAAGAAAGAAAGAGAGAAAGAAAGAGAAAGATCACACTACAGAGACAAAAATTAAAAGAGATTAATTTTCACAGTGATTCCTATTTGCAGCACAGAGACGACTCTAGTGGCATTGTCAATATTGCATTGCATCCATGGAACAAGTGGCTTAATTACTCTCTGGCCTTGCTGGAGACTATATCCAGAATAGAGATGGATGCATTTTTCTTAGCTAGATCATACAAGCAAAGACAAAGTGCACCAGATTTTGCCTCCATTGTTATCTTTCCCTCCCTCCCTCTCAGCATCAATAAGAAAAATCTCAGCTGGCCTCCAGCCGTATCACAGTCCCATCTCTCCGTCTCCTGAATCCATTTGCAGCTGCAAGAGTTAATTGTGGGGGGTCACGTATACCAGTTTAGATGAATCCTTTACTTGCCTAAGTCCTACAAACCCGCCCAGCAGCATGCCTGCCTGTTGATCAGAGAGCTCAGGGAAAATTCCTTCTATCTCTCTGACTTAATAAAAATGTTTAGAATATCCTGCTGGGAAATTGCTACTGTACCATTTGCTCAGCTGCAGATGGGGAATTGGCATATCCTGAACTTGGCCTTTTTGTGAACCTTGAGGTTTATCCTGGGAGGAACAGATCCTCTGCTTCAATGCAGTTATGTCAATTGACACCTGCTAACAGGCTGGTCTGCTGTAAACCTTGAACTTGTGGATTACTGTCTGCCTCCTAAAGGCACCCTTGTAACTGTTCAGATGTTCCTAATCCAAGATGAGGCCAGCAAGGGCTTGAAGCAAACCCTTCCTGCACACTGTGAATTTGTCTTTTCCTACCGAGGTGGGAAGCACTGCAGATGAATGTATGTGTTGTGGCCACAAAAGCAAGAGAGGACTTGGAATTCTCTAGATCTCGCCTACATAGGGGCATTTTACCAGAGTTTCTCACAGCTGCTACTGGCACCATCCTGAGTGTGGTCCCCATAGCAAAGTGCTTAAGGGCAAGGCAAAGGGCAGGAGGGAAACCAGATGGAAAAATGACTTGTTCGTGCTGTTACCCAGTTGCATTAGGGTGGGGACCCACGGAGCTTACACAGTCTTGAAAAGCCCCAGGTTCATGGCCCTGTGTGATTCAGGTCACCCGATGCTCTAATCACTCGGCTACAGATGCCTTCTCTCCGAGTCCCAGGAAATATTTAATTAGCTGTACAATGCAGAAGCAGCTCCCAAAGGAAAATTCCTCTGCAAAACCGCCATCGGCTTCATGCTAAAGTACCCATGGGGGCTGGAGAGCAGCTGGGTCTGAATCCTGGGTCTGGAACAAAGGGAAAGTATCTCCTGCTCTTGCAGTGCCCTGGCACAGCACTCTCCCTCCCATTTTGGCCCAGGGGAATCCTTTCCAGCAGAAGATTCACCAACATAGACACTTTTCCACAAAAAAAAGAAAAAAAAAAAAAAGAAAAAAAGGTTAGGCTTGCTGAAGTGAAACTTTGCAAACTAGTTCTCTCAACTTTTTCTAAATTGTGAGTAATAGCAAAGACCAGGCTTTTTGAGGTTTTGACCAAGCTATACCCTGTCTGCCCCCGTGTCCACAGCAGGGCTGCAGCACGGCTACACTTTGTCCTCCAGCCTGGGACGCAGTGTCTGCTTTTGCCTGCACTTGAGCCCACCCTGGGATGCCCCCACACTCTCTGTGCTGGATCTGTAGCACAACAGGACGGTGCCTTTCTCTCCCTTACCAGGGATATCTCTGGCTCCAGACAAGATTGCTTGAAAACACACAGGGAGAAAAAGCCACACCCAAACCTGCACCTTTCTCCCCCACATCCAGCCAAGGTCCACCCAGCTACTGGGATTTTCAGGGAATGGAGAGGAGCTAGAAAAGCAGCAAGTATCACTGCACGCCTGATAGCCCAGCTGCAGAGTAGAGCATGCAGCTCTGCTGATGGGACAGTGTGGGTTAAGACTAGCTGAAAAGGAGAGGTGTCCTCCACTGGGAGATGACCAGCATTTGAAGTAGGAACATCATCTCAAGAGGAAGCTGAAGAGCCTAGTGTCTCCCAGTGCATGCTCTAGCTTTTGCCCTATCACTCACTCATTGCAAGGTCTCAATCCACTCATGCCACCTTTCTGGCCTCAGTGTCCTCTTCCATACAAGAGGTAGGAGTTACTGATCTGAAGAACAAAGAGGGAGATCATGAGACTCCCAGAGCAGAAGCCTGCAATTTAAGATTACTAAAACAGACTCTGGCATTTTCAGTAGAACATTATACCATGAATGGTGCCAGAATTAAATGTTTCACAGAAATACTTGCAAATAGGCACCTTTGGAAACTGTTCATCTCAATTTTTCATTTTTCAGTTGGAAAACACCAGAAAGTTTAATTTTGGCTAGGACCACCTCACTCACACCCCCCTCTTCCCCATACAGTGCCCAGCAGGATGGGAAGAACAAGTGTGTTTGTGCTCAGCCATCACCCTAACATGACCAAAAGGAGAGCGTGGACAGCCAGAGCTGGGACAGCAGGGAAAGAAGGGACCATGATCTGAGGGGATGCTGCCAGGACACACACTGTGAAGGAGGAGTGGTGTGACCTCCTCCTTCCCTGGTATGGTCCTGTGGGGAGAGCAGTGCTGGCACACAGCTCGTCCCCTGGGGCTGCGGGACAAACTGGGGTGCTCTGGGGCCGGGAGCAACACTAGCCTGAGTTAAGCTGAGCAGCAGCTTGGTAAGGCAAAAAGCAAGGCTGAGAGCACAGGAAAGCCCCACAAAAATAGGGGATTGGTATGAAGGGCAGCTCTGTGGAAGAAAGCAAAAGGAGGGAGTAGTGAGGCTTGGTGCAGCCTGGTTGAGGGAGTGGGGTGAGGGAGATGGAGAAGGCACCATCCTGGCTTGCAGGGAGCAGTGAGTGGAGACAGAGGGAGAGACCAAAGGTGCCTGCAGCCAGGAGACAGGCAGGCTGCAGTGGGCGAGAGGAGAGGCCTGGGATGCCTGGCATTCCCCAGACCCCACCACCATCACCCCCTCCCTGCTGACACTGTCTCTGTCTTCCAGGTCAGTGAATAATTTCCTGATGACGGGCCCCAAGGTAAGAGAAATCCCTTTGATCTCTGTCCCTGATTCCACTAAACCCAGGAAGGGAGGGAGGGGCTCCCCCTGCCCATTCCTCTCCATCCAGCCTTGCCTTGGCCACAGCTCCCCTCACCCCCAGGTTTCATACAATAAAGAAAGGAGGACCAGGAACGGCCTGCGATGATCTGCAGCTCCTTGGGCTGCATCAGCCCTAAGCAAAGCTGTCCTGGGGTCCTTTTAAGCTGCTTGGGGCCAGATTCTGGAGATGTGTCTATAGGCACCAGTGGCATGGGCTGCCGGGCATCTCACCCATCATCTGTTGCTTCCTGATGATCAGGTTAGCACCAGGACCTGCATTCATCCAAGGGCACTTTCTATAGGCCCTGCAAAATATCCTTCCCCAAGGAGCACAGCTGGAATTGCCAGGACCTTGTTCAGTGTTTTTGACCCCCTTTTTTTTCCCTTAGCCAGGACCAGCTGTAAAATTCACCCAATTTTGTTCCTGGCTATTCCCTAGGAACACCCCAAGCTCTTCAAGCTCTTGCTACAGTTCTTAATGTTGTGGTGGAGCTACCTTGCCCCAAAGCACTGGCTGTCCCCTGGGGCTGTGGTAAAGGAGGAGGCAGGCTGGGGCACCTGCTGGCCTGGACCTCCCTGGTCTCTGAGGAGACGGCACTGCTCCTCTCACACTGGAGAGATAAAGGGTTCCCCATCACAAGGACTGGCTGGCACATCTCCTAATGTGGCTAACAGCCAAAAGCTCTCCTTGGCTGCCTCCCCCTTGGAGGCTCAGGCTCTGAACCAGCACCGCAGAAAATACATTCTCTTCTGCTGCTGGCAAGCGCCGCTCCCCAGGGGAGCCAAGCCGGAGGGACTTCCTCAGCTCTGTACATCTTGTCTCTGTAAGATGGCATGCAAATTCTTTTCAGTTGAATGCCAGACTCTTGGGGAGCCTGGGGCCATGTTCTCCCTGGTGTTTTGCACCGCGCTTCTCCATCTAGAGCCTGGGAGCAGCAGGACCCACGATGTGCAGTGCAGGGCAGGAAAGCTACACCTGCATCAGCCCCATGGCTGTGTGGGAAGCAGCTGGGGCTACACCAGCTTTGCACTTCCTGCAATGGGAATGAAGGCTGCTGAGTGGCTCTTCTGGGCCCTGGGAGCAGCCTGGGGACGTTCCCAGCCCATTGCCCACGAAGCTTACCCTGCTCGCTGGCCAACTCCTCCTGATTCAGTTCTGCAAACTAATGCCTAGTGCTGGGGGGCTGAAGCAGGGAACACACCGTGCCCCCTCCTGACCTGCTGCTCTGATCCTAGGCCTACCTCATCTACTCTAGCAGCGTGGCGGCCGGGGCACAGAGTGGCATCGAGGAGTGCAAGTTCCAGTTCGCCTGGGACCGCTGGAACTGCCCCGAGAGGGCACTGCAGCTCTCCAGCCACAGCGGGCTGCGCAGCGGTAAGGAAAGCATTGGATACCACTACTGGCACCCCCTCACTACAGGTTAGAGCCCGTGGGACCCCCCTCTCTTCCCAAGTGACTCCTTTTCTTCTCTATCCCCACCTGGGAAGTCTCTCTCAAACAGAGGGATCTTTCCACCAGGTCCCTTCACCCATCAGCTCTCAGACACATGCTGGGATCCAGCTTCAAGATAAGGCAGCCTTGCAAACACCAACATCACCCCCAGACTTGCCAAGCCCTAGCTGGCACAGGACAGGAGTGCCCCACCAACCCCCACACAACTGGCTCCCCACAAGGATACATCACCACAACCCATGGCACAGGCTGCTGGACATGTCATGTCCCAGAGGGGCTGAGAACCAACATGGGTTGGTGGGATGGCAAGCAGGGGGATGTGGCTAAACAGAGCAGGAAAGAGTTCATCAGTGTCTGTGCTCTGGCCAAGAAGCAGGAGAAAAGTCTTTCCACAGCTTCCAGATGTCAGAGTCACCTTGGGCAGAAATCCAGCACCCATGAGCTGTGCCACTGCAGGGTGTGGAGTTGTGGTCATTGTCACTGTGTCCCATTCCTCACCGGGATGGCAAGCAGGGGGATATGGCTAAACAGAGCAGGAAAGAGTTCATCAGTGTCTGTGCTCTGGCCAAGAAGCAGGAGAAAAGTCTTTCCACAGCTTCCAGATGTCAGAGTCACCTTGGGCAGAAATCCAGCACCCATGAGCTGTGCCACTGCAGGGTGTGGAGTTGTGGTCATTGTCACTGTGTCCCATTCCTCACCTGTTTGCAGGTGCCAGGAAATGTTTCAGTGCATATCTGGTCCTCTAGACCCATGTACATTGCTGGGCTGAGCCTACACCTGCCCTGTACAGGCAGGAATTGTGTATGGGGGAGACCCTCAGGCCTCTGGTGGGTCTGGCAGCAGATGAGGGACCAGGGCCCCAGGCAGGGGTGGACAGAGGTTGCAAAGTGGAGCCTTGAGGAGGCAGCTGCAGCACAAAGTAACACTAGGACTGGGAGCCAGTCCCTGAGTGGTTTCCATCAAGTTCATCTGCTCAGATCCAGACCTTGCTGGTATTAAATGAAAGCCAAAGGCTCAGTGAAGTCAGTTGATGATCACCATGCTCATCCTGGTGGGGAGGTATGGACACTACCCTGAGCCCTAGACAGTGTCCAACAGAATGGAAGGCTTGAGGGTGCTGTGGGGAATGAGCTCTTTGATCCTTGGGGAAGGCCCCTCCCCTCCAGGGTGTTAGACATGGGGGACGTTTGGCTGTCTGCACTGTATCCCCGCTGGTGAGCTCCCACAAGGATATCCAAGTGCTAAACTCAACCACACCCTTGGGAATGGCACGAGCCAGTCTGGATTGAATTTGGGAGCTTCTGTCTTCATGCAGTTCAAGCCAAGACTAAGCTAATCCAACATGTAGGGCATCCTCTCCACCCCACAAAGCCCTGCCCATTGCAGATCTCCTCCTACCCAGTCTCCTGCATTGCAGGAGTAATTTCTGACACTGGTGTCTCTGTGAAATCTTTAGCCCATCTGCTCTTCTTGTATTCCCACTTGACAGCAAACAGAGAAACCGCTTTTGTCCATGCCATCAGCTCTGCGGGGGTCATGTACACGCTGACCCGGAACTGCAGCCTGGGGGATTTTGACAACTGTGGCTGTGACGACTCCCGCAACGGACAGCTGGGTAAGCAGAGATGAGCTGCTGTCCCTCTCATGTTCCAGGTGGCAGGAGAAAGCTCTTCTCCTCTCCTCCACTGAAGCCTACAGAAACAATTCCTCCTCCTGGTCCCAGCACCTGGAAATAATACCCAGAGCAAAGCTTTGCCTGTCTCAAACCAAAGTAGCTCTGTGGAAGCTCATGAGGCCACCTCCAATTTACACCAGCTGAGGCCAAGCCCTTTATGTTTTCCATTACTTTCTAAATGAGCAGGAAATTAGGAAAGGGCTGCAGTTTCCCTGGTTCAAATGAAGAACAACTCAGTGTAAGCTGCGGGAGGGAATGACTTTATTGTATGGGCAGAGGAGAGGATCTGATGCAGTGTCTCTAAATGGCAGGTCTGGTTAGAGCAGCGCTGATCAGGGACCTCGGGGCTCCCTGGGTGTGCAGGACCCAGGTGGCCCCAGAGCAGAGTTACCAGGAGGAAAAGCAGGGAGGCACCTATAGATCCCACCACCATGGCGGGCACATGAGAACACAACCAGAAGAACCACTGTGGCAGTACATAGACTTCACCCCATCCCCATCACAGCTAGGCACCCTTGGGGGGGAACCTCAGGCTGCACTGCTCTAGCTCTCCAGAAGCTAGAAGTTTTCTCTCACAGAAAACATTGACATTTCAGTCTTTTGTTTTGAATGGAAAGAAGTTGCATTTCAAATTACCAAAATCTTTTAAAAGCCTTTCCCCACCCAGCCGCACTGGGCAGTTGGTGTGCATCAGTTTATTACAAACTCCTCTGGACTATTCAATATTTAGTAATTTTCTTTATTGGCTAATGGTTTTTAAAACAGATACTGCTTCTTAGGTGTCTGAGGCATGGCATAGGCCATGTCTGGAAGAGCAAGGCTTTGGGGCAATGATACACCAAATTTTATCTTCTCTGGAAAACTGAGTTAGTCATGCTACACTTCTTTTCCCCAAAACATATCTGTTTTCATGAAAATTTTCCACTGTGAACTTAAAACCTTGGAAGGCAAAGGAAATATGTGGGGTTGTCTAAAACAGTGTGATTCAATTCTAAATGCCATTGCACTGAATCCAAGTTGGTGAGGGGTTTCCATTCTCCCTTTGGTCCCAGCTCTTGCTTTGGACTTCATCATCTGCTGCAAGTACCCACTTCCCATGAGACACCCCACACCTTTCCCTGGAAGAGGGGACCAAAATGCTCTAGGGAACTCTGGGCAAGGGCCAGGTCTTTCAGGAAGAAAAGAGGTATGAGACCATTAAACCACAACTCCCGAGATGTATCACTAAGGCAGTCTAAAGTCAAAATGTTCCAGATTCCAAATCTTCATAAAAAATTTGGCATTTTTCTCTAGGAAGAAAAGAAGCAAACTGCATGACACGTTTCCAGTCAGTCGAGCTAAGTTATCAAGCTCCCATGTGGTTAGAAAAAGTACCCTCCACATCTTGCTGTGCAGTTTCCCAGTTCTGTCCTGACTCCTTTGTTTCTTTACGATAACTGGAAAATCAGACCCTTCTGAGATGCTCAACATCAGCCTGGGATTCTGGGCGTACCAAAAAAGAGGGCCTCCTCAATACATGTGGGCCAGGCTTGGGTCGTTTCCCAGCAGAGGGGAATCTCTTCCCTCTGACCAGGGTGCCTCCACCAGTTTGCTGATCCATGCCAGCAAGATGTTGTCCCTGCAAGTCAGACCAAACCAGTTCAAGTCAGGGTTTAAAGGAAGGTGATTAAGACCCAAAGCGTCATCTATATGTGGAGTCTCCTTCTCTGGAGACATTCAAGACCTGCCTGGACGCCTTCCTGTGTGATCTCATTTAGGTTCCTGCTCCGGCAGGGGGATTGGACTAGATGATCTTTCAAGGTCCCTTCCAATCCCCAACATTCTGTGATTCTGTGATTGCTAATGCAAGAGAATGAACAGCTTCTGAATCCTGCTCTATAGAGAGCCTGGAAATCCCTGGGTTTGTCACATGGGACATACTCCTTCACTGCCTGCATGAGCCACTTATTACCCAGGTCTCAGTACAAAAGGCATGAGCCCAAGGGGAGGGAATCCGGGAATATCATGAGGCAAAAGGCTGGATTTGCCCCACAGACTCCATTCCCTCCCATCACTTCTGAAACCCTTTCTTGTCCCCAGAGCCACAAGCCAGGCAGGTGAGGGGCTGGTTCCCTGGCAGTGCATATCTTATCTCCTTTCCTAGGGGGACAAGGCTGGCTGTGGGGAGGCTGCAGCGATAATGTGGGCTTTGGGGAAGCCATTTCCAAGCAGTTTGTGGATGCCCTGGAGACTGGACAAGATGCCAGAGCTGCTATGAACCTGCATAACAACGAGGCGGGTAGAAAGGTAAGCCCCTCTCTCCCTGCAGATCTGACAGCGCATACCCGATTGGCTCTGGCTCTTCACCGTGGAGAGTCGTGACTTGCTCCAGCTAAAAGCACGTACTCAGAAGAAACAATTACCCTGCCAAGGAAAAGGGGATGGCAGTGGTACTGATGTGATGGGTGATGTTTGCTCTAAGGTAGCAAACCTTCTGTGATTACACTGTTAACGTCTTCCTGCTGTCCTCTTTCTCCCAGTTCAAGTAGGGGAGTACCTTGGAGAAGTAAATTGGCAAGCTTTAAGTCAACCACCCCTGGGTGCACCCTACCAACCACCCTACTGCGCAGGGAAGGTCGATGGCAAACCCCCCCAAGGCCTGGAGGCATGTTTCTCCATGCACTGCAGCATAGAAATGACCTCTCTGGGCTTTTTCCTGAATCCCTTCTCTCTCCTCCCCGTAGGCCGTGAAAGGGACCATGAAGCGGACTTGCAAATGCCATGGTGTGTCAGGGAGCTGCACCACCCAGACCTGCTGGCTGCAGCTGCCCGAGTTTCGGGAGGTGGGCACTTACCTCAAGGAGAGGTACCACAAAGCCCTGAAGGTGGACTTGCTGCAGGGGGCAGGGAACAGTGCTGCCAGCCGGGGTGCCATCGCTGAGACCTTCAGCTCCATCTCCAAGAAGGAGCTGGTCCATTTAGAAGACTCTCCTGACTACTGCTTGGAGAACAAGACGCTGGGGCTGCTGGGCACGGAGGGCAGGGAGTGCCTGAAGAGGGGCAAGGCGCTCAGCAAGTGGGAGAAGCGGAGCTGCCGGCGGCTGTGCGGGGGCTGCGGGCTAGCCGTGGAGGAGAGGCGAGCCGAGATGGTGTCCAGCTGCAACTGCAAGTTCCACTGGTGCTGTGCCGTGCGGTGCGAGCAGTGCCGCAAACGGGTCACCAAATACTTCTGTGTTCGCAAGGAGAAGCGGGAGCGGAGCGGGGGTGGTGGCGCCAGCCGCAAGCTCAAGAGAAAGCTCTAACTTGCCTCTGCTCTTTCATAGTCCTGTCTGCCCCTGTCCTCTCCTGCCCTCCCCATCTCCCCAGCAGCCCCTGGCACCATTTCCCTTTGGCTTAGTTTTGTCTCATTTCCAGTGCCACCTCACTGGGGCTTGGGCAGGGCAAAAGAACACTCATAAGCTCCTGGGTCTTGGCCATCCAGGCCATTTCCCATCAGTGCAGTGGGTGATGGCTTCTGGGAAGACCTTCAAGTGTTGACAAAACAAGATGAGGTTGGGTCCCTTCACTCTATCCGGTCACTATGGTTTTATCGCTGAAATCACAGGTGGTCTCAGTGGCTCATGCTCTTTTGAGCTTGTCTGTTCCCCCAGAAAGCATCTGATCTGGGCTTTTGAGCAGGTGAGATCAACACTCAGGAAAGCACGAGGAAGCCGAGATGGCACCACCAGAGTTGGGGTACTCAGAGTGGTAATCTCTAAAACAGAAGAGGCTTCTAGTACCCTAAAAAAAATAGAGGCATTAAAATAAAATTTTTTATTAAGCGCTGCACTATGAGGGAATAGGAAAGGTGTGCAACTCATTCCTGCAGTAAGCCAGCCTCCAGGAGGCCCACAGCATCACTTCTCACCCTTTGACAGCTTTGCTGAGCTCCCCAGTGCTTTATTTGGCATTTGAGATGACAGCAGCAAGACTGAAGCTGCTGCTTGAGCTGTCCATTAAACAGCTGGCCAAAAGAGGAGTCCCATCACTTGCTTTTCACATGCTTTCTCTGTATCTTCTAAGCCTCCAGGTTTAGTCTCCCTTTTCACCCCAGCATCCCTGCCAAAGCCCTTGATTGATGCCGCAAAGATGCCCTCACACTTCTCCAGTCCCTCTTTCCTCCCAAATCTCTCCCAGAGAGGAGCCAGCTGAGCCCATTCCCAACCTCCTGGTGTACTTGCTGAGCACTCTTACCCTGTCAGCTAACTAAATACTTCCTCCTAGTCTGAGAAAATAATGTCAGTTACTATTTAATGGTGTTGTAAATAGGGAAGTGAAGCACTTTGAAGTTTAATTTATTGCACAGTTACTGTGATGTATACGTAACAGTTTTTCCTCTACTGCTTATTGTATATATTCTATAAGCGAAGCAAACAGCAGGAAGATCTGGTTGACACATCTCTGTTCCCTTAGCATGGCTGGGGTAGGGAGGGAAGAAGCTGTCAGCTGCAGGACTGGGGAAGCTCACTGCACCATCACAGTGATCTGCCCTGGGCTGTGAGGTTATCGTCTGCTGTTTGAAGTGTCCTTTAGCCAGAGGAAAAGCCAGCAGAGCCAAGTTACTGGCCATTAGACCTGCGTTGTAGCCAATATTTGTAAACCAATAGCCAATACAATAAATCAGTAGCCAAGTGCTTGCAAAATGCTGTTGTGTCTCAGTAGCTGGGTGGGGTTTTTTTCATCAAATTGCATGTGTGGATGTATGTAGTTACAGTTCTGGAGACCAAAATCCAGCCACTTACCCATCTGTTGAGCATAAGAAGGGTTGACCAGTTCCCTCCATGCAGCGCCACCATGGTCTGGGCCAGGCAGGGAAAGAACCTGCCCTCTCCTTGAGCTTGTCTGAGGTTGCATCCAACTACAATGCTGCTGCCAGGGGGAAGGGGGTGGGAGGAGAGCAAACAGGGTCCCAGTTGCCCATTTCAGAGACAATATATTAATATAGACTCAGCAGTCTGTGTGTCTCTCTTAGTTATCAAATACCCCCTCGATCCCAGGACTACTTCACTGGGGGTGGGAATTTGGACCTACGGCAAACTGGGGTCTCACCAGAGCAAAAGCATTCCCATCAAGCAACAATCTGTCCCTTCAAAAAATTGCAAGAAACAACCTTGGCCCATTCTCAGGGAAAGCTGAAACACTTCCACTTCACACAGAAACCACCAGCTGTTTGTGCAAAGGTTCTTATTAACACAGTGACCCTGCCCTCAGTCTCCCTTGCATCTCCACCAGCAGTTCCTCCATCTCCCTGCAGTGGGGATGCATCCTCGGGCAGGAAAGCAAAGAGGTGATGAGAGGCTCTCACGCAGCAGTGAAAGCTCCAGCGTGAGCTGTTTTGAAGGCAACCGCAAGGCAAAGAAGACAGCTTCTACCCTCTCCTTGTTGCTCTGTTCCCCCCATTCCACAGACATTTCCACAGGAAATGTGAGAAAAGGAGAAGGTGTGGAAGCTGTTTCCCATTTCCTCCCCAGCACATGGCAGGCTGTGCTACCCTGTCTCTCCCCTGCTGACACTATTGCCCCACACGGGTGGTGGCACAGCCCAGGATGTGCCCGCCAGGCACAGTGACGCCGGCTGGTGAAGGGGACACGTGGGGAGCATTACAAGTGGGGGCCCCACCACCACATGCCTCTTTCTCTGGGAGAAAACGGCGACACCACAGCTGCAAAATGTGCTGACCTCAGCAGCGGGTCAGGGCCCGGAGGGGTCCCCCCTCCCTGGCACAGGGAGCCCTCAGCGGTAAAGGCACTGCTGCCATTGTGCGGCGGGATTGGATGCTTCCATGTATTCATTTCGGTTTAATGAAGGCGCATTCCTCAGAGGAGAAATATTTACATTCAGCTTCCCAGGTGGTCACCTTCGCCCAGATGACACACAAACAGGCAGCCCCCTGCTCCCTTTTCCAATCCAAACCTCTTTAGAGGGCTCAGGGAGGAGGGGAGCAGAGGGAGGGGGGCTACAGGGGGAGCAGAATAGAGAAAGGAACAAAATGCTAATAAATCAGCCAGCCAGCCCTTTTCCCCTCCCCTCTGTGGAGTCAATGGAAAGTGTCATTTCACATGCTAATCCCCCTCCGCTCTCTTCACAACACCTTTTCCGAAAAGTGTTTGGGAAAAGTCCTTGTGGCCCGCTTACAGCTCCCTGCCGCTTCGGATTCCTTCTTGTCTAAGGCCTTGGCCCCCGTGTGGGTCTCTCCCTCCAGCAGGGCTCCTTACAAAAAACATCTCAACAAAGACTTTGGAGTTCATCAGCCTCCCACTGAAATTCACAGCTGCTGAACAAACTAATCCCCTCTCTTGGCCTTTCTTCCTTTCAATGGGTTCTTGGCTTCAAAGACACTTTGGGAAAGGACTTTGTGGGGACTCACACTGCTCCCTCAATAGAAGTTAGTGCAAGCATTATCTTCAGAGCAAGTGGCTTTACAAACAAATACTGCCTAACAATCTCTGCCCCTCCAGCTCCCCCAAACACACACAAGCCTAGCCTGCAGACATGATGTTATCCACAACAGGATTAGAGCTCTGTTCTCTGTGCCCAGGGATCCTTTCCTACCACCCTTCCCAATTCTTTGTCAGCCCAAAGGCCTTCTCACCCAACAGAACATGCTCTCTCTGAGGAGCAGCACAGGGATGCTGCAGGAGCATGTGCCCACATGGGAGGAGGACACACCAAGCAGCCGCTGTCTGTAGACCAGAAGCTGTACCAGTGAGCAGAGACAGTGCTGTAAAGAGAGGAGCGCTTTCCAGCGGGGCTTGCAAGGACATGTTGCATCACAGCCACAGAGACAGGGCTTCTGCCATGAACCTCCCAAAGACCCTCGAGTGGGTCACCTCAGTTTCCCCTGCCCGGCTTCCCTACCAAGAGTTTTAGGGGTGGTGCTTGCTCAGGTGAACCTGAAGCAGAACTGAGCAACAGTGGGACAAAGGGGCAAGCAGGAAGGACTCGCAGCAAAGGCAGGATAAATAGCCAGTCTCTGCATGAGTCCATGGGCAGCGGAAGCAATGCACGCTGGAGGGAACACTAGAGTCAAATGCATCTGAGAAATACATGGGAAATCCATGCTTATTTCTCAGTAGTAAAAGTGGCATGAATCAAAGAAAGAGAGGTGCTGAACTGCACAGGGTACTACAACTGGATCCTTCCTAAGAAATACCAGGCTTGTTAAAAGATCTCACAAAGCTAGAACTTTCCTTATATACTGGTTAAGCAAAAGTATGCCTCCAGGGCTACCTGCTCACTTGTTCAGCATCAGGAGTCTTAACACAAGTGCTGCCTTTGAAAATCAGCTTGTATCTCCCTGATGGAGGACAGCTGGGAGGCCAGACTGGTTGCTAACTGCTCTCAGACTGGGCTGCAAAAGCAGCTTACACTTGGTATTTGCCTCTGCCAGCAGCAGAACTAACAAACACTGGTTTTCCCTGAATGTGTGCGTCCATAGTACCCCAGAACCTTCATAAACCCTGGTCCCTTTCCAGCAATGGCCTTTCAAATCTTCCCCATCCAAACCATCTTTCTCAACCTTTACTTCCTCCCAAGTCCCCCAGCCACAAGCCAGTTTATGCAGCCTTCACTATTCCAGTGTTTTGTGTGCGCTGACTGGCTGACCTGTACGTATATATTAGCCAGCCAGCTGACAGCAAAATAAAACAAAATTTTTTTGAGATTACATCAGTCTTTTTGCAGAAGCTAGTTTGATTCCTCCCTGATATCTCAGCACTGATGTTTCACTTCAGCCTTCTTACCTCCTTTAAAAGCTTAAATGAAATACACCAACAGATTCAGAAGTTATTAACTAATGGTAAAAACTGACACTTCAATGGCACAAATCTGTTTTCCACACAGGTCAGATCCTCATCCTAGTTTAAGTGTCATGGCTTCAGTGGTGTAACATCGATTTCCAACAGGAGAGGATCTCATCAAGGGCGCTGTTTGCTTACTGACAATACTTCCAACGCCCGATGTCAAGTGTAAAATCCCCAACACTGCTGTGATTCACCAAGAGAACCTCAGCCATCCCAGGGACCCGTTTGTGTCTGATGCAGATGAACAGTCACAAATGAGGCACGTGATCTGGAGAAGATCAGTTCTCTGACCCTGCAGCCCTAGGGAGTGGGTAAGACCTGAGGTCTCACCACACCAGGACAGTTGCTGCCCACAGCAGCAGAGCCCAGAATCTCATTTGCTTCACACTGTTCTCAATTTCTCCTCTCACCAAAGCCGAGAACTCAGTTTTCAGTGGGTGGCCCTGCAACTGAGGGAAGTCCCCTGTAGCCAGAGGTGACAAACCTATGAAAAAAAGCTAGCAGCGTCACAAAACACAGCTTTTATTTCACTGTTCTGTAATCTCTCAGTGCATCAAACTGCAGCAATAGAAACAATACAGCAGCAACAAGGAGGCACTTTGACGAAAGAAGAGAATGAGATGTGTCCTCTCCCTCCCTTCTCTTATTCCCCTCCCTCCTAAGTCTCATGGTAGAGCAGGCTGATTCACCTCAGCCACTGAACCACTGGCCCATGATGGCATTGTCACTCAAGCAGCAAGCACAGGAAGCAGGAGCTGGCTGCAGCCAAACATTGGGAAGAAGCCTTGCTCCCAGCTAGAGCCCAAGAATTACGCTGCCTGGTTAGCACAAGAGGGTGAAAGAGAGGAAGAGAGGGAAAGACACACACACAGAGATGTGCCCTAAAATCCCATCTGCCTTCCCAGACTTTTTCCCCAGGACAGATATGTTTCATTCATCTATTTTAACCCAGAGGAAATGCTACAGGGATGAAAAGCCTCAGCACAGCCATGTCCTTGAGACCTGACAGCATCACCTCCTGCAGCATATTCCTACCACCATAGGGCCAAGGGGCCTTTGAGAACCACCTTTGCATGTATCTGTAACTGTAGGCAGAATGAATGCACCACACTTGGAGGAATGAGCTGTCTCCCCCTGCTCAAGTCTGGACTGGTCAGAGTAGTTTAAAGGGATTTTTATGGGACCTGAACAATCCCTGCTGCTCTTAAAGCCCCTAGACTGCCTGAAAAGCCCTATGTAGGAAGCCTTGAGATAACACCAGTGGGCAAAAGGCCAACTGTGCTAATATGAAGGAAGTGAAAAAGGCCAGAAACCAGAGAGTGTGGCCATTAGCTCAAACACAGGATGCAACTGGCTCTGGGGAAGTGCACAGAGCAGTCCAACCTGCTAGCATTTCTGAATGGGAGAGTCTCAGGAGTGGGAAGGGAGAATCAGCCCTGGGCCTGAAATATAAAGGGCTCAAGCCTGCAGCTTATGGAGGGAAAGACAGACAGGAGTGGGGATAGAGGGTGAACAGGAGACTCAACAATGAAAAGAAATGAGTGAAGAAGGGAGAGAGAACCAAAGCTGGCCCAGAGCAGGCTGGTAGTTAGCCCTAGTTGTAGCAGGATATGGGTGTAGAAGGGTAAAAAACAAAACAAAACAAAACAAACAACCAAAAAAGAAGACAGAGGGTAAGTTAAGGATGAAAATGAAGAGAAAGGAGGAACCAGAGGAGAGATCCTCACTGCAGCCCATCAGAGCAGGGACACCCCAGCTTAGGTCCCAGGGGAGCCCAGCTATCGCTCAGGCAGTTTACACTGCAGCAGGGAATAGAGCCTGAGACTCTTCTGTCTGGTGGCACTGCAGGTGCCAGTTTGTCTGTTTGTCCCCTAAAAAAAAAAAAAAAAAAAAGCAAGTAACATCAGCCTAGGTGGGAAGGAGTTTCCCCTTTGTGCCAGGGAAACAGGGAAGATGGAGGATCTCTGTGCAACCTGGACAGCCTGAAACTGAGATCCCTGGGCTGGGAAGCAGCCTCAGACTACTGAGAAAGAAGAGAGAAAAGAACAGTCTCCAGGAGTCCCAAGCCCCAGCTGGTTGTTGGGAGAGCAGACGGGTCCAGTCGCACTGGCCCAGCACAGGTCCAGGCACTGGCACAGACTTATTTCTCCACAGTCAGCAGGAGAGTCCATAACCTGCAGCACAGTAACAGGTGAGGGAGTCCATCAGCTCTCAGCTTGCACTGTTCCAGCTGCTCCATGCTTCACACATTCAGCTTGCCAGCAATGGTCATGAGGACTTTCAGGATGGGCATGAAACCAGACACCTCACTGAAACTGCTGCTGCTCACCACTTGGGTGTGAACCAGGAGACCCTGTTGGTAGTTCCTAGCCTCAATGCAGCGGGCAATTTCATGGAGACCCATGAGGATGGTTGGAGAGAGCTGTGGGGAGGGAGCAGAAATGAGTCAGCATGCTCAGCACTGTAACACAGGCCCCCTTCCCTCCACACCCTTTCCTCCTGCTCTCCACCTCACCCTCACCAAACACCACTACTCAGTCAGGCACTGGCAGGAGGGATAGCCTGCTCTTCCCCTTAGTTTCCCAGCCCACAACAAACATTTATATAACACCCAGGCTGGGTTACAGTGAATGCAGGTCCTAAGTAATGACATTTCAGCTTTAATTGAATATCTGAGGTATGTGAGGAGGTCAAAGGTCCATCTAGCAAGGAATCCTGTCTCTGTTCAGGCCTAATATGGACACTGAGGACAAGGGTGTATGTTAAAAGGACTCTTCCCTTGATAGCTATCCCTCCAGCAATTGGCATCAGCAATATCAGTGTTTTCTAAGCCAGAGGTTACACTAGGTCCACACTTTACAGCTACCCCCAATTGCCCATCTGGAACCTGTCCATATGCCAGTATACTTCCTGGGGGCAAAAGGACCCTGCAAATACCTCCCCAGCTTTTCCTTACGCTATGTCTGGGCCAAGGTTAAGAAGGACGAGATGATGCTGGTTGGATTCAAGGTGCATGATAAGGTTTGGCACTCTCTAGGTTTCTCAAGAGGATATGTGCTGGTAACACTGGGACAGACACCAAGGCCCAGAACTCAGTGAAAAGGCGAGATCAGGAACCTGGCTGGACCACAGGGAATGGTGGCATCTACTTACCGCCTGCTCACGGAGCTTCTCATACAAACACTCCAGCCGCTGTAATGTGTCCTCCAGCTTCCTTCGAGTTTTCTGAAGTCAAACAAGCACAACTAGCTCTGCTAGAGCTTCAAAACCATCTCTCTCAGAAACAAGTTGTTCTCACTCAGTCCCTCCCCTCCTCTGTTCTTCCCACAGCACCTTACACTTTAACTGCATCTCAGCCTCTGCCAGCCAGGGACTGTGATACAAGCCAGCCATGCCCACACTGCGCACATACACATGCACATGTTCTCTCCACAAGAGGAAGCTGGACTTGTCCCTTTTCCCATCTCCTACCCTAGGCATTCCTCCCTTCTGCCAGTGCTTGCAGGCCACAGGCCAGAGTGACTACTTCCAGAGCGTGAGAAACATCCACTAGCTGACCCACGGGGCATTCAGACAGCTTCACCCTGGCTGACCTAAGCAACGGCTTCTTCCTGGTCTGCTTTAGGAAAAGAGGGACTATCCTTCCTGCTCTAGGTAACCACCAAGGAAAGGGTCTGACTACTGAAGCTCTGGTGGGACTGACCCCTTTAACCCCACCTTGGATAACCCACTCACAGGTAAATTATACCATGGACAGAAATGCCTGGCAGCCTGAGGAGCTCAGGTGTCTTGCATTGCTGTACCAACCCAGTTGTTCAACCTCCGTGTAAGCCAAGGGCTTAAGCCCAAACCAACAGACCTTTCTGTCCATAGAGGGAACCTTTAGGTTATTTCCCAGAAATTGTTACACTGCGCTCTCAGAAAGCACAAAGCAAACATACTGGAGCTACTGCTACACACAAATTGTCTGATGCTGGGATAGCAGTTTGGGCTCAGTGCTCATCCCAACTAAGCAGAGGTATTCTGGAAGGCTTCACGGTGCCCCCAAGCTCTGGGAAGACTTAGCAACCTAACATGATGCTGCAAACATGGCTTTCCTGCTTCCAGGCAGTCTGGCCTGATACATTCACGCAAGGTAACATGTATGCCAACAGCCTTGCAGGAACCAGGGTGCAGAAATTAGAGTGACTCAGACACAAAGATTGTCTGGCTTTCTGGATAAGCAGCTAGAGATAGTGAATAGTGGATAAACGCTAGATAATACATCTCAGGTCCCAAGAGATGGACAAGTCTATGGCCTAAAGGAAGGAGGCAGATGGAGATTAACTTGGTTATAGGGACAAGACTCTTTCTCTCTTTTCCCAACCAAAACGAAGGAAGCACCAGTCAAACATCTACAAGGGCAAAAAAGATAAAGATCAGAAAAGGGAGGACTTACTGGATCAGTGGTGACAGCAGAGCAGCGTTGCACCAACCCTTCAAATGTGGTCTTCAGAGCCTGGTGCTCAGGGGGCACCTCCTTCCTCTCAACTCTCTCCACAGGTAGCTGGTGATACTGACAGAGAGAGAAGAAGCTGAATGAATGTGGATTCCCCTCCTGCAATTATGAACAGAGAATTTCACCCCTTCTCAAACCCAGAGAATACCAGGAAGAGTTAAATTATCATCTTCAGACTGTGGTATAGCTTCAGGCCTTTGTGGGTTACCAACTTCCAGCAGGCTAACAGCCTGCCTGGCCTCCTTCCCTCTCTCCTAGCTGTACCCAGGTGTCATTTTCCACCCTGGGAATTCCTCTAACAGTCAGGCAGAGATGTCTTATAAGGGCTAGGGAGCAACATAAACCCTGCAGCTGCCAAGTAACAAGAATCTCAAAAGCTGAGTTGTTTTTCTACTTGGCAAGGAGGTGGTGGCTGGGGAACACCCCACTTTCCCTGGGTACCTGCAGGCTGCCTTCCTTGGGTGCTCCTGGGGGTGACTGGCCAGATTCGTGCAACCTGGACAGCTGTGGATGGATCCCTTGGGGCTCAGCCCGCAGGCTCATTACTGGAGCTGTGATGGGGGCTGGAGGAGTAAATTTCTCAGGTAACTGCCAGCAAAAAGAAAGAAAAGGGAAAAAAAAATCAGAAAACCAAGCCCAAGGAAGGAGGGTTGGTTACACTCTCCACAGTCAAATTCAACTTCCTTTTTAACTTGCAAAGTGCCCAGTTCTCAAGATGATGTGTAACACATCCCTGTGCTTTCAGCCCCCTGACTCAGAGCGCGGGGCCCTTCCTCTTGCATCCCAGATGAACAATCAAAGCAACTGCAAGAAAACTCCTCTGGAATTGTTCAATCAAACAGATCCGTTGCTCCTCAAAGCACTGGTCCTCAGAAAGCCGCCTTGGCTCTGCGACGGCACGAGTCCTGAATGTAGAGATTAGCAGCAGTAAAGTGTCCAACAGAGCAAGTGTTGAGGAAAATCCCACGACATGGGGGGAGAATCCTCTTGCAAACACTTCATCGTGCCCCTGCTAAGCCAGAGAGTCAGGGTAGATTCGCTCCAACAGGGCTAGATCAAAAGGAGATGGCTTTAACAAGAGGCTAATCCTGTTGTAGTGAGCACAGCCTGAAGCAGGTTCCCAGCTATGCTGCCAGAAAAAGGGCGAGAAGTCTGTTCCAAGCTAAAGAAGAGGAGTAGGGGGTGGGAATGGTGCCAAAGAAGCTTCTCATCACACCTGCAAACAGGCAGCAGTGACAGAAATGGGGTACTGAGAGCATTTGTTGCAAAAAAGCTCAGCCCACAGGTCCTCCAGTGCATTCGCTACAGAGCAGAGAGCACCAGGGCCAACAGGGCAGGCAGCTCACAGTTACACCTGTCCCAGCTTCTTTCAGCAGAAGTGCCTTATCAGTTGATATCAGCATCTGAGGAAAATCACCGCGGGTCTCGCTGTGCTGAGGGGAAATGCTGCCCCCAGCTGTCAGGTGTGAAGCGAGCATGATCCCCGCAGTCACTATCCAAAAAGGTGTGTGGGCAAGGGGGTAAGATTAAATCCCTATTTCTAGCAACAAGTGACTGTAGTCAGCCTGGGAAGTACTGACTGAGGATGCGGCATCACAGATGATAACCCTGGTACAAAGCAGCCACCCTGGAGAACAGCATGCAAGTTTGAATGGCAAAGGGGCAAGACGACTTAGACTTCAGACCTATCCACATGATGCAGAAGTAGACAGAGCAACATGGAATAAGACCTGCTGAGTGTGACAGGGAGCATTCATAGGAAAGTATCTCTTGCATGGAGCTCCCTGGCTAAAAGACTTGCAGCCTTTCAGCTTTCACTTACCTTTTTCTTTTGAAGGCCTCCCCTCACAGCAGAGGGATCAGTCCAAGACTCCTGAGCTGCCAGGAGAGAACAAGACACAAATGTCAGACTTTGAGAAGGTGGTCACAGCAACAATTCACAGTTGCTTGCATGGCTTTGAACTTCCCTCGGCAAAAGGGCACATGGCTCCAATTCCCCCTCATCACTGCATCTTCAGACCATTTCAACTGATGAATTTCAGACCCATCTCATGGGCTCAAGAACTACTCTTGCTTCCCTTTCTCTTTCTTGATTACATTCTTAGCATCTGAGTATGTGCACAGGCCTCATGAGGTGATGTCTAATCAGACTGAACTGGCACACATCCACTCTCACTCAGAAAGCTTTTTCCCCACTACCTGAAGCTTTTCACATTCTGCACAGGCTGCAGAAGTCAGCCTCAGAGTCAGGCCTGAACCTGGATCAGGACCTGCATGTGTGTGTACATCAGGGTTCAGGGAATTCCTGGGGTACCCCAAACAGAGAAACTAGCAGCAAGGGCTATGTTATGGGTGGAGAGGGCTTCTCACCAACACTCGCAGGAGCAACTCACAGTGGCATTCCACAGCAATGCAGGTTGCTGTGTTAAAGGGGTGAAAAGTTAGGGGTGGGTTGAAATTTTCCCCTTCCAAAATCATGTTTAGAACCAAAGCTTAGCAAAATTTGCTAACTTCCCAACTAGAAGAGAATAGACTTAACCAGTAAATGCCTTAGGAACAGAGGAATGTCTTGGTAGACACTTCTGTGGTACCTAGCCTCTAACCTCACTTCAGGTAATTAAAAATCTATCAGACAATATGACATCAAAAGACTTGCAACCACACTTCATTCTGTGAAGGTCAAATTCCAACTACCCTGCCTGCGGCTATCCTGTAAGGGTACCTGCATCTCTAGACAAAACCCCAGTGCTTCTTTTGTCACCTCAGTATTAATAAACTCAAGCCCATGAGACAGGAATAATCTTTGAGAAAGTGACATAATTCTAAAGGGCAATATTAGAATTGCTGGAGCTCAGTGCCACACTTAATGAGCCACTGATCCTGAACTGAGCTTTAAAAATCACAGGGGAAAGATGCAAAAGGTGCTTCATTACTTTAATTACCTTTATTATTAAAACTCTGGCAGCCTCTTTTTGCCCTCCCTTTTCCCATGATTTCAAGACTCACTCTCTGATGAGTTTGGATCAATAGTTTAATTAAGTTGGCACTTATTTCTAGTTTGGGGATTCTGTGCCCTAGAACTCTGCTGGCCCCCACCGAGCCTGTGGCCTAGCAGTCCCTGGCACTATTCCAACCCAGTGGCACTTTGAATCCTCACAGGAAACAGCTATTTAAATTATAGTTTTCAAGCCACACACTTCATCATCAAATGTGAGACAACAGGACCATGCTGCATTTTGCTGGGATGAAACTCTGAGTTTCTTCCCTATACTACTGTGAAAGAAGGATTTTCACCAACCCTGAAAGGAGTACCCCATGGCAGCAGTCTCCAGCAATGCCTGTCCTAGAAAAAACAAGACCATGAAAGGCTGGAGACAGGGATTATCTGAGCCAGAAACGAGATCAGCCAACATGTTGCTGTCCTTCACCCTGTCCCTGACACTCCCCAGGAGCGTGGGAAGTGGAGATCTCTCTTCATTGCACTAGTGAGAATGTGTTCATGAGCTGTTCAGATCATGTTCAGGAATTTCCAAAGCAAGCAAGTTTGGCCAGTCAAATTGAGTGATCTTACAGTCACTTTTCAGGCTAAAGAAAAGTACCCATCAAAACCAGAACAATAATAGCAGGCAAGAAAGCACTCTCAGGAAAACCAGTCTGCACTCCTGATCTGGGCATGCCATATGCTGCCATTAAAACTGGGGGTAAATGCTGCTAGAAGGGAACTTCCCAGCAATAATTCCCACAGGGCATCTTCAGCCTGAGGAAGTGCCTGAAATCCTGCTATGGAACCATATTTCCTTTAACAGGGAAACACTGGGGTCTCTTGTTTCTCTGATGAAGGGACAATTGCCTTTCTAGAGTCCCATTCCACACAGCAAGACTGTTTGGTGGTGTAAGTGGCTACTGAGTACTCAGATTTCCTAAATAAAGCTGACACCCCCCCAGATAATCTTTTGTACCTGGCAGACGGTCTTTGGCACAACCAGCAGTCACTGTGCAAAGAAAGCCCACTAAGATATTGAGCCTTATCCCACTGACAATGTAGACTGGGAGATACCTACTCTCCATCATCAATAAATCCCAAGGAGAGAAATCAGTACAAAGCATCAGTCAGAAAACCTCTACAGTCCACGCTCCCCAGCAGACGGACTGAGATTCAAAGCCAAATCTTGCCCTGTAACTAAAGCCAAAAGGGCTTTCCAGTTCCCCTTGGAAAGAGTCCCCAATTCTGCTTGGGAAGCTGTACTCCACCTCTGCTCATGCTGGGATCCACCTCTTCCAAACCACCTAGGGAAAGCACAAGCACAAGTAAAGCCATGCATAAGGCTGGGAGAGTAACAGAAGGTAAACAAGAGGTGAGTTACAACCACTGGCCTGTTCCTTGCCTAGAGAACAAAGAAAGGCAAAGGGGCTGCTTCCCTGTCCTGCTGGCCCAGCAACTGCCTGAAGGGACACAGAGAATGAGAATGCTCTAATTCCTTCAGGACTGGAGGAAAGTAGAGAAGGAAGATGCTAGAGCCCCTTTCTGCACCCAAACTCATCAGTAAGAGCACAGTGATTTCACTTCACTTCCAACATCCCCAGCTGTCACTTACTAGTCCTCAGGACAAGTATGTCCGCTCACCCAGCTCTATGAGTCCCCAGGCATGCAAGGAAACAACAAATAGCAACGAGCATGCACGCATGCACACACAGTAAAACGTGCGCACACACCCCACATTTCACTGGAAGCAGCAACATTGCCTCCCCTGCAGGTCTGGAGGCTTCTCTGGGTACTACCTGCATGATCCACGTGGGGACCTAGCCAAGGGAAGAAACCTGAAAATCAAGGCAGGGTGGGAGAGTCATCATCACCAACAGCTTTTACTCAGCAAATAATGTCCCTGGACTACCGTCCCTGATAGATTTTCAGAAGGAATTTGTCCAGCCTTAGCTCAGAGCCTTTGTGTAAAGTCCCCACAGGCTTCACACAGTGGGGTTTGCTATCCTTGGTTAAACACAGCTCAGCAAAGGATTCCAGGTGGAGGTGAACCTCAAAGCCTCAGTTTCTTCACTCTCAGAATATGCATGGCTTGGAGAAGCATCTGCTCAAAAAACGTAAGGATTGTCAGCCTTGTTGTTAGGGATCTCCATGACCTGGCTAAATCTGGTCCCTGAGACAGCAGAGAATTAACAAGCACCAGATGTGGTGATGTGAGAAATAGAAAGAGGGAATGTCTGTCCACTGGGAACTAGGTCCAACAACACTCTCTTTTCCTTCATCATGCTAGCAAGGACTTCACAGCAGTTGCAGGCTGGGCTGGATTCAAACTATAGACCCAGAGAGGAGAGACTCCAGATCTAGAGCACCACACAGAGGAATCCAGAAGTGATTCCCAGGCAAGCACTTTATGGTAGCAGGAAAAAATGGAGACAACTAGAGCATAGCAGACAGAGGAATTTCATCGTGAGCTAAGCAAGGGGTATTCCATTAGCAGAGAAGCAGCATCCTGCTCTCCTAGCATTTCAAATGCACTTCTTGTGTAAGTTACATGGGCAGGGACGAGATAGCAATCCTTCCACCAGGCATTCCCTGGGAACCGCCACCCTTTCAGTCAGAGCAGATGTCTCTCAAGTGGATGAATACTCAGGGTTCACTGGGGACCTGAAGAGACAGCATCTTGTAACCACAACCTGAGGGGTAGAGCAGCTGAACAGGCTGAATCAAACAGCCACCATCACTGTGTTTCATCACCACAGCAAGACTCAGCACAATGCACCTGTAAGCTTAGCCTCAGCACCACATCCAGCCTTTACGGTGACAGACCAGACCTCAGAAGGTCCATGTCCATTATGTACTGCAAACCCCATCCAGGAGTGTGCTGGACACACAACTCACACAAGCAGTACCTACCTGTGGGAGGAGGAGGAATGCTGGCTGCTGGCAGGGGCTTTGTAGATGGAGCTCCAGGACCTCCCTGAGGGTAACCCATGTTCATAGGGCAGTTGAAAGGTGCTGAAGAGAAGCCTAGAGGAGATTGGCTTGCCACAGGGAGAGGACAAGCTGCAGGAAGCTGAGATGATGGGACTGAGGCTGGAGTGAAGAGGGCAGGTCCAGGTGGCGGAACACCAGTAGTTGTCATGGGCATGGGCATGGGCTGTCCTGGCAGAGAAGGCTGGTTGGGGAATGGAGCAGGACCAACAGGTCTGACTCCCGCTGGTCCAAATGGCTGAGAATGTGAGACAGCTACAAATGAGAAAGGGAGTGTATCAGCATCACTTGTTTCATGGGCAAACTACTCCTGATGCTTTCTTTCATGGTAGTAAGGCTGCCCTTCTCCAAGCCATATCCTAGAACATCCATGCGAGGCATGTCACCCATAACCCAGGCTACATCACTCAAACACTGTCACAGAGTTAGCTGTGGCTTCTTCACTCCTACATATGCTCAATATCAGTGGACATGCAGCAACAGTTGCTAGAACTACATGTGTCAGAAGCACCGAGAGGCTTCTCAGACAGCTGACTTGTTCTTTGCGAGTACAATAGGCCTGCGAGGAAGAAAGCAGAGCAGCCACCCACGTTGAAAGCTTTAGTCTAAGAAAACCTAAACAACAGACATGACTACCAGACAATGCTTACCTGGCCCTGAAACACTTGTTGGAACCAAGCCCAAGTTGTACTGTGGGTATGGGGGCCCTCTGGAATAGACACTTGTTTGTGGACCCGTGCTGGCCTGGGGAGGGGCAACGTGGTGAGGTGTCACAGACATTGCTGGCACTGGCTGAGGTGTGAAGAGGGAAGGCACTGAAGGCTGAGAAGGTGCTGAAGGGGCAAATGATGACTGATAGTTGGGCTGCAATTAAAAAACAAAGAATTTGCAAATGGCTGGCAGTCATGTGCATACACACACAGGCACTTTCTACCCTGTCACTTCTCAGGCAAGAGAAGATGCTGCTGCTCTCAGTGCCCTGGATGGATTAGACCAAAGGCCTTTCCCACCACATAACTTGCTCAACAAGCTGGGCACCATACTCTTCAGAGTATTCCCCAGCTTTCACAGGGATTAGCCCTCAGGAGACAGTTCCCAGACAGTGATTTCCTGGAAGTACAACCAGAGGAAATAACAAAGGAATAATGAAATAATAGAGGCTGGAAGGAAAACTTCCTGAACCGTTTTCTCATGCAAGAACTGAGATCAAGCCATACTACACTGATTTTACTGAGATATGAGAGTGAGATGGGCATAGGAGGGTGAACGACTGCCCCCTTTTCCCTCAGTATGTGAGATCTCAGTGGATCACTGCACTTGTAACAGTCTCCTCCAGTGGTCACACATGGGACAGGGCTTTGTGAAAAGATGCCAGACAGTCTGCTTTTGGATTATCACAGAACTTGTGTTTGCTCCAGTGAAGAAACCCAATTGGTAAGTTCCTCAATGCCTGCAATCTGTGTCATCTTATATCACTTTATATGCCTTCCACATCCTAGTAAAGCCTTCCTCCCCCTCCCCAAGCCATCAACACCTGAGTTTAAGGCCTACCTTCTCTGGATGTCTGGGACCTATTTTGTGGGTTGCTCCTTCAGGGGTGGGACCACCCTTGGCTGCTGGAGATGTGTGTTTAATGACACCTACATTGACACGAGCGTAGGGAAAAGGGGGTGGCTGCTGATCACCCACATTCTCTCCTTGAGCATGGAAAAGCCGGTCCCGGAGCTGTTCGATCAGGAGCTGAAACAAACTATGCTTTAGGAGAAGTGCCTTAAGAGTCTCAGATGGAAGGTGCTGGAGAGGCATTCAAAGCAGAACCTGACCCAAATCACTGAGCATCAACTTGCAAAACTAACCATTTCCCCAATAGCCACCAGAAATGAAAAAAAAACACCATGAAAACCAAACCAAACAAACAAAAAAATAAACAAACCAACAACTCACAAAACTGTATGTAAGAGAACCTGGGACATCACCTGCCATATTCCCAGGCAGGTGAAGTCTCACCAATCCTTCCCCTAATCTTTAGACTTTTTTCTCTCCAACTCCTACCCACATTTGGGCACTAGACAGATCTGTTTCAAACAACAGGGTGCCCTCCCCATTCCCTTCTATCAGCTAGTTTCAGGAATAGATGCAGGTTCCCTGGAAAGCTGCTTCCCAGTGTTGTTCTCCAGGAACTATTTTACAGTTCTACAGCTCCCTTCCTTTTCCCTGAATCAAAGGCACTACAAAGAAAAAGCAAACAAAGACAAACGCTGTGTCGTAGGGGGAAAAAAACCCACCACCACCACCAAACAAAACACACCATACCTCTACTCTCAAGCTACCATAATTAAAGTGAAACCTTAAGTCCTGATGCATGTCAAAATCAAAGCTCTCTCTTGTACAAAGCATCATTTTTCCCAATATACTACTCCTTCCCACAACAACCTGTTTCTTACTCACCTCTTTAGAGCTGCTGGGTAGGTAATTCATTGCTGCTGCCAAGCAACCTTGTGATGCCAGGAGATTGGCATATTGGGTGATTCGTTCTGCCAAGACAGGGCCTGGCGCTGGTCCTGCTGTGCCTCGGAGCATCTCAATGGACCTGCTCAGCACCATCACCTTCTCTATGAGATCCTGAATAAGCCAGGGGGAGGGAAAAACCAGACCACTCAGAATCTGACTTGCTTTACTGTTCCATCTCATGCTGAGGCAATACCAGATGGCTTTCCCTATTTTCAACTGACATGGGGTCCAATGTGAACACCAGTTATGCTAGTCTGCACCAGATACTACCACTGATTTCCTCAGGTGCACTTCACGGAGAAAAACAGGAACCGGGAAGCAAAACATGACACTGCTACTTTTATGGTAAAGACAAAAAGAAAACCAGAAGCCACAAGGACATTCCAATCAACTGTGATCTTTTTACTAGGAAGTTACTACTGTAACTGTAGGAGTTACAAGCTATCAGCTTGGAAGAGGAAGGATTAAAAACATACCAGGAGAAATTCACTAGGAAAAACTGCTAGTGCTGACAAATAGACCAGAAGCTTTTCAGTTATTCAAAGCTCCTTCAACTTCTAGAAATCAAAGTAATGTTTATATCTGTAGAATGATAAATGCATCATTGGCTGATAACTGACATCAAATAGGAGGAGGTCAGTTTCAAACATAATCAGGAATGATTTTTGTTGCTGTTATTCACTAGTGGGGTTGCCAAACCAGGGAACTCTGTAGCAGAGGGCATTATCTGCAGAGATATGAGTGGAAGATTTGTCTAGCTCATTCTAGCCACTGGTGGACACAACAGGGGTTAGTGACTTAGCTGTCACATTTAAACAGGTAAGTAACAACACCGACTTAGAAGCCCCAATTAATCTGTAAACTGTGACTTCCCATATATGATCATTCTACTTGCAGTGGGAATAACACAGTTCAGGCTTTATTTCATTTTGCCAGAGGCTGTTCTGAAGGTGCAGCCAGATAACTGGAGCATTACGGTTAGACATTAAGTACAGCAGCAAAGGTACTTCCAGGCAACTACCAGTAAGACAACAGGTACACTCTAAACTTCTCTGACTAAAAGGAAGCTCAGAGATGACATCAGCATACAAAGACAGGCAGGTAGGTCGTAACTCCTGTCCATGGTGGATTTATATGCAATCTAATCAGTAGTTAGTAAACCCACAAACACTTAACATTTGAGTGCAAGTCTCCCTTAGATGTAAGCCCAAAATGCCCATAATCCAGGGTAGAAGGAGGTACCTTGGTGACTACAAACAGGCCTCCACTGGAAACAGGCTGGAAGCAGATAGTGTTTGATGGGATAATGCAAACAGATCAGGGCTACCAGACCAGCCTAAAGAGGAGTCAAACTAACATTATAGCACTTGTACCTGCAGGGCAAGGGGTGATGAGGTCTCATGGTTTTTTACCCAGCATTCCACCAACCTCTCCACATTGCCTGATGAGATATAGCAGAGGCAGGCATCATTGGACAGGGCTGCATCTCCCTCCAACTCCAGGCGGGCACCCAGCATGTCTAGAGAGGAAGAAATAGAGCCAACATTTAACACACTCTCTTTTTGAAGAGGTTATTAAGCCCGTTGCTCATCTCTTAGCAATCCTACTCTGGTTTGGCATGAAAACATATTGACAGCTTCTGGATCTGCACCTAATTCTTGGATAAAACATAGAAATGGGCAACATTAAGGAATCCCAAAGCCAACTCGGTCGAAAAAAAGAACATATAAAAGAAAGAAAAACCCTTAAAAATGACAGATTAATTCAGTGAAAAAAAAACCAATGCTTTTTCTTTACAAAGAGGTGTGTGAATCTCCAGGTAACAGTAGTGTCCAGTACCAAGGACAGCTAGTAATCTGTTAGTTGTCAATGTTCAGCAAATGCTAGGAGATAAACATCAGCTGAAGCTACCTCGCTATCATCATCACGATCATTTTCCACTCCTATAATTTGGACTGTAAAAGATGGCACATTTTCTTGCATTTCGAGTTATGTCATCTTACTTGTATAAAGTGTTGGCATTTCTCCCATCAGCCAGGAGCTAGATCCCAGCTAAGCAACATGAGTAACTTCATCAGATTCAGTCACTAGATTGTCCCCAAACTCTGACTCTTGGAACAACCAGCTGCTGAGCATGTTGGACTATTAACAGGACTGAGGACCTACTGAAGCCAAACATTCATTAATCCCTCTTTCTGAGCTTAAAAGGGAGGGGAATGTGCTGGAATGGTAAACCTCTTTCAGATGAACAGAAACCACCTTTTACTGTCATGGAAATCCCTTTCTCAACAGAATAAAATAATAAATATCACTCTCTTAGTGTCTCAGTCTAGTGCCTATCCTGTCTTTTCCCATGCTGTTGGTAGAGATGACAGGAAATATCAGCATATATAACTTTACACTATGACTCTCAACTACAGTGTGCATATATAATTTTCCTAACTCAACAGTCCACATTTATTTAACAAGTGGGTTTGATGGATGGACCACTTGG
>NW_010310847.1:0-1268 GCF_000700745.2 Antrostomus carolinensis
AATTAAGTGGTTCAGAAAGACCTTTCTTTAAGCCTGCCTTTATGTACCAGTTGCTTGTAGAAGGAAATGCAGTTGCTCTACCATTTTCACCTCTTTTTTCCTTGTTAATTGAACTTTAACATGAAGATTTTTTTTTTCAATGAAGTGTGATAAGTATGTATTTAACCTTTATGCAGTACTTTTAGTTATTTTGCTGAGTTGGGTTCATAATAATCTATAATTCCAAAACTTTTAAACCCCCTTCAATGCCACCTCAGTACTGTGAGTTCACTAAACTAAACAAGAGTTTAAGGAGTAAGAATGATCACAGGAGTTGAGAGAGTATTCATTATCAGGATTTTCTGAGAAGTCCAACAGGTAGACAACCACCATACCCTTGTGGATTCTGGCAGAGTTACTGATTATATTAGAATCATAGAATAGAATCATAGAACTGTTTTGGTTGGAAAAGAGTTTTAAGATCATTGAGTTCAACCATAAACCTAACATTGCCACGTCCACCTCTGTCCCCCTCTAAACCATGTCCCTAAGCAGTGATCAACCGCCTTTAAGTGAACTCTAAGCACAGTGTCTGTTGAAAGAAGGACCTTAGGGCTTTGAAGAAAAAAAAAAGAAAAAAGGCTCTGGTAAAATAGTGGTCATTCCAAGCTACATGGTCACTCCTCTGTCCAACCATGGTGGCCTACTACATTTCACATTGTGTAGTTTCCAAATTTTGACAGCTATGAACTCCCTGGTAAAAGAAAAACCACCATATCTGTACAAGTGAAATTAGACTTCAAAAGTTTTTTTGCTATAACAATTTTCTTACAGTAGTTTACAAATAATCAGAAGTCATCCTAGATGTTGAACACAGTATCATCATTGTTGTTATTTATTTATTTATTTTTCAATATCTCCTGCAAAGAATAGTTAAGTGTCATAAGAATTCCTAGAAGATATACATGAAATCCAGGGCAATACTTAAATGCACATTTTGTATCTTGTGCCATGAGCATGAAGAGAGAAAATGCTGCTTCCTCTGTTAATTTATAGCTCCAAATCACATGAGATTTTGCAAGAAAAGCAGTCAGCATACAAGCCCTGAAATAAAACTCATCCTTCCAAGCAGCTGGCTCATAAAGTCCTCTTGTTAAGGCAACATAATAAATATTTTTTTATATATATTTCTACATGTCCTGGTTTTGCTAGGATAATTTTCTTCTTAGTAGTTAGAATAGCTGTTTTAGTTTCAGCATAGAACTTGTTATGAGAAGAACTTTGATAAA
>NW_010310848.1:0-9423 GCF_000700745.2 Antrostomus carolinensis
CCTGAGGTCCCTTCTAACCCCCACCAGTCTGTGATTCTGTGATACAGAGCACACAGGAAATCGTACCTTCAAGTGGAACACACGTTGTAAAAAAGAATCAGGCAGTCAAGTAAGAAGTGGTAAGTGCTTAGGGACAGATTTTCAAAATTGCTTCTGTGGATTCCAAAGATGCTGAATTCACACATTTTTCAAACAGCTGCTAAGGGCTCTTTCAAAAGGTAGGTCTATGTTCCCTGGCCTAGATAAGAGTCACTTTGATATTCTCAAGTGAGTATCAAAACAGAAATTAAAGTCGAGGTTCATCTTGCCTAACCTGCAACATCTGCATCAAACTAGTATCCTAAACATCATTCTTAACTGACAATCAGCAATTAACTGACATTAATTGCCTATTAACTTTTAGCCAGCTTTTATAAATTGAAAGAGACATAATTCTGCTTTGTAAATACACATGATTAATGGATACTGTCTTTTTGCCTAACTATACAACGAAAACTCCAAAGGTAAACTTTAAATTTGAAGTACTAACAGCAAAATTCCTGGGCAGATCTACTCGGATGTTACAGAAAGACCTTTCTAGCATATCTAGGTATACAAGATACCAGCTGTCAACATTTGTGCATGCAAACACACTTTTTTTTTTTTTTTGCACATGCACATACTTAAGAGTAATTTTCTTAGTATTTTTTTATTTTCATAAAATGAAAATAATCCTATGGAAACAAGAGACAAACAAAAGATGGAAACGAGATGAAAGCGCAAGAAAGAAACAGAATGAATTGAGTAGATATTAATTAAAGGTTAGAGGTCAAGGCTGTTTTCAAAACCAATACACCAAAACAACTCTTCTGTTCTTGTAAATAAATTACATTTTTTTTTTTTTTTCAAAACAATACTAACTGCCTAAAACACTTTATTAAGGTTATCTTTAAACTAAATACACTATTTCATTTCCTATCCAAGACCATAAATAACTTCACATGGGAGCTGCAACTAGGGAAGATCCAAGGGCTGGAGCACCTCTGCTGTGAGGACAGGCTGAGAGAGTTGGGGCTGTTCAGCCTGGAGAAGAAAAGGCTCTGCGGAGATCTTCTAGCGGCCTCCCAGTACCTGAAGGGGCTACAAGAAAGCTGGGGAGGGACTTTTTATAAGGGCAGTTAATGACAGAACAAGGGGAAATGGGTTTAAATTGGAAGAGGGGAGGTTTAGATTAGACATTAGGAAGAAATTATTTGGTGTGAGGGTGGTGAGACACTGGCCCAGGTTGCCCAGAGAAGCTGTGGCTGCTCCTCCCTCAAATGTTGAAGGCCAGGTTGGATGAGGCTTTGAGCAACCTGGTCTAGTGGAAGGTGTCCCTGCTGATGGCAGGGGGGTTGGAACTGGATGATCTTTAAGGTCCCTTCCAACCCAAACCATTCTGTGATTCTAAGATGCAAAATAAGGAGAGTGCATTCAACCCACCTGTTCCTGCAGCTGCAAACATCCCATGCAAGACAGGGATAGAAATTGCTAAAGTCTCTGCAAATATCAGTGTAATAACAGGAAGACATCCTTCAATCTAGAAAGTTGCAGACAATCCTCGAAACACACTGACTCTATTTTCAGTTTATAGCGCAGGCTTTTTCCAGAAAAGTAGGAAGATAAGAAAGGCCACACTGGGTAAGTTCAAAGGTCGATAGAGCTAAATGCCTCGCATGTAAAAGTTGATATCAACGGCTGCAAGGGGAGACAAACACAAGAGCAAAGTGCCTGTGGTTATTTCCCCAGTACTCTCCCTGACTCCAAGCACTCTCCACTCAGACCTTTATGGAACCAAAGGAGATTTCTGTGAATTCTGTACCCTCCCATGTTCTTGTAGACTCAGCATAAGCTTTTATCATACCCATTATCCTCTGACAAGAGTTCTACAGTTTTGCTAACTACCATGGCACTTCCAATACCTTCATTTGATGCCCTCTTGTTCTCAAATTGGAAGAGAAGAATGATTTTGTAAATCTCTCTTGCATTCTCCCTAATTCATACATTTTCCAGGCTGAACACTCCTAGCACATTTAACTGTTCCTTGTATTTTGCATGTTCCCTTTATTGCATGTCCTCATCTTAAATCACCTTTGTTGCCCTTCTTGGATTTTTTTCCAATTCTATCGTATTATAATCTAAGGTAAGGGGAGGGGAAATCACTAAAAAGAAAATACCCAACCAGTGCATATGTATGGGGTTTTTCGTTCTTGTCAAATATCATCTACCCTGAGAAAAGAACAACAAAAAAATTCAGATACATAACTTTGATCTTCTAGAAGAAAAACGTTTGGGGAAGAAAAAAAAAAAGCCTTCAGTCCCCGTTAGCTGGCTGTAAAAAATGGAAAAAAGTCATCTAAAGCAAATAGGGGAAATATTAAGTACAAGATACTAATCAACACATTTTTCATAAGTTATTGCATAAGTTACTGCATACTTCAGGGTGCTAGAGGCACTGTTGTCATAGAGAGATGAATGGAAGTTTAAAGTTCACAGAGATCTATAGGATGTGGCCACAAATCATAAACGAGTCCATTGTAAAGAAGTTGCAATATAATTCTTTTTGAGAGACAGCAGTTACAATGTGCAACTGCAAACATCAAAGCTCATTTCAAAGACTACTGTCCTCCTCAGACCCCTGTGGTAGCTTATCTGCCATAGCTTACTTTCTCTCCAGTTGCACCCATTAAATTTTTGTGGAATTGCTCTTTAAGCAAGATAGGTGAAATTATTCCAGTTAAAACCAAACAAAACACTGTTTCACAGCACAGGAGTAAGAGTTAACAGCTTGGAAGGTGGGAATAAATCAGTTTTGCTCCTACAGGATTGATAGGGCAAGTCTGAAAAGGATGTTTTCCTTAAAAACATCATAATGTTCAAATTGAAATGCAAAGCCAAAACAGTTTGGAATATTTACCATCATGATTTATTGTATATTTTTTGTGTGCTCATGGGAGGCAAAGAAATAGTTTCATAAGCAACAGAACAGAAATGTAGTTTCTTACAAAACTGCATCTTACGCATCTTTTTTTAATTTAATAAGATGTGAACTTTGACTCCAGATCTTTGTGAGGCTGAACTATTAACAACAGCACTTGTACTTCTTACAGGTTCTCATTTTAGTCAGTTTATCAGAAGTTAATGTCTGAAAATTTAATGTCCGAGACTTCTACCTGTTAATAAAGTTCAATCACGTTTGCAAAAAGCAACCGGGGTAACACGAACAAAAAGACACACCGAGAGAAAACACGATGACAGTAAACCTCATTTCCTTAGAGAGCCAGGTTAAAATATATATTAAAAAATATACACAATCCCAGAGAAAGCAGATAAAATCAAGCTGGGAGCTCACTGTGCCATGTGACAGCATGCTCTCTAATTATTTTCACTGTAGAAGAGACTGTACAATAAAAAGATCTGAAATCAGAGCAAAAATGTTCCACCCTCAAGCCAAGAAAAACAAGAAGGATGCTAGGGAAGGAACGAGAAAAGATCTGAAAATTACTTGTAGGATAAACACAGTGAACTTTTTCCTCCCTCAAGAGGGGGAAGAAGGTCAGTTTACAAAATACCTTCTTCCTTCCTTCCATTTCTAACGTGGATATTTCTACCAGCCATCTTTTCTTTCCACATCCTTCTTTTTGTTTCCTCTGTGCCCATGTAAACTTTGCCTTCTTTAATTTTTCACAGCCTTCCCTTTGTGATTCTTCTGTATTTAATATCTCCAGTCGGTCCTCTTTATAGCCTCTTGTTACTTAATTCTCATTGCTCTTAATCAAAACCAGACACCTTCTGTGGAACAGGAAAAAACAAGCTCTGCTTTTAGCTTGCTTAAGTCTACAGTAGGTGAGCCTTATGAATGAGCTTGACACCACCACTAAAAACCAGTATGTGTTATTGAGTAGCGCAAGTGGTGCAAAGCGAAAACGTACGGTGCAAACATATAAAAACATAAGTTCTAACTTTCAAGATTATACATTTGTAAAGTGAAGTAGTGGTTTTGGTTTTGGTGGGTTTTTTTGAGAGAAATTCACTGATACATGGGTTTTGTTATTGGATGGTTTACACTCACTGAACTTCAAATAATGCACACAAAACATACCGGACTGATGCCTTTCTCGCATGATTTTGACCATGCAGATTGGATGCAGGTAAAATGAAATCTTTGAAAAACCATCTCATTTTAATTTTATCTTGAAAAAAATAAAGTAAATCAAAATCAAACATGATTGGACATTAATTACACATGGGAAATGGAGAGTTTATACCAAAGCCTATATCCAAAGACTAAATTAAAGCTTGCTTTGGCAAATTGCTCATACTGGCCATTCGGGAGGGGTGGGGAAATTGTTCAGACAGAAGGAAGAATACGAAGAACTTGCTTGTCTTGGCTACCTTCTCTCATTTTTCCATTCTTTCTTTCTTTCTTCTCCTGTGTGTAACACCCACAGATTTCCTAATGAGATGGTATGCGACCCACCACACACTGCTGTGTGGGTGTAACTTAAATGAAAAAGAAATGTAAATTAATGAGTAACATGCATGGATATTTATATTATGCACCACAAAACTGAAAGGTGGTATTAAATAATATTAATATTGAACATAATATAACATTAATATGAAAAAGAAATTGTGAAAGGCAAAATTTTCCTCTTCAAAATAGTTGTGGTAGCCAGCTTAACAACAGTCTTCTCTGCTCAACAGATCTAGACAGCAGGATGAGATCTGTTCATCAAAGTAAGGTAGCTTGGCTTCTCTTTCTGAAGAAAATCCTAAGACAACAGGCTTTGATATTAGAGGCAGTCCAAAATCTTACTAATACTGGTCTAATAATTCTGATTCTGATAAATTCTGAATGCATCCTGCAATGTGGATAGCAAACTAATTAAAACTGAGCTGAACAGATGCGAGTTCAAATAGGGGTGGAATGTTAACCTGGGATACCTGAAGTAGTAAATAACCAGCTAATAAGCATCTTAATGTTCCTTCCATAGATACACTCTTCCTTACAATGGTGGGGGTTTTACAGCAGTGAAACTCTAGACACAAGCTTGCATAACTTTGAGCAAAAGAAACCACATGCAGTTTGAAGAGCTCAAAACCTTTTTAAAACCTCCAAACATAACAATAGTTGCAAGCCTAAACATTTCACCAGCAGCACCTCCAGTATGTGTAGGTAGTTAGCCACATACCAAGCTTGTGCACTTCTTTGTATACTACAAAACACCGTCAGCCAAACACTGGCCAGCTATCTTGCACTTCATCTGTTTGTGAAAAAACACAAAAACATATCATTGTACTCTCCAAACAGAACCTGTGATTCTAGAGAGGAAGGCAAAATGCAAGAGTTTTGTGGAACCATCTTTGAGCGATGGTAACTGCTAAAAATATTGGACTTGTGTCTCACCTAAATGGGTCAGACCCTTAGAGGTAGGTCCCAGTTGCTCTGGTGAACAACCACCTATTCTGTTATTTCCTTCTCAGGTAAGAACAGACTTGAATGTAACTTGAACAAACTTGATTCTTGGACTTGAACAAAGCACTCTTTTCTTACAAATTACAGCCCTGAGCAAAGCAGGCTAAGAGAATGGAAAAGAGATGGATTTGGAAATGAAGTTCAACATGAATGTTCGTTATCACAGACTGTTTTCTTCCTTTATTTCTTTAGTGTTAATTAATGATGGTGAGATTAACTGCAGAAAACTGATGGAACAGTAACTCTGCCTCATCCAAAGTAAATATCCTTTAATCTAAAACTGTCAGATATTAGTGATGACCTCCTCAGATGCATATCCTTAAGTTTTTCATTTTCAGGAAATAAGGGGAAGGGTCAAGCAGAAGATCAGTTCACAACCCTGGGACAGAATACCAGTATCTTTACTGCAAAGTTCATGATATAAAAGAAAATAAAAGACCCTAAAATCTCACAAACACCCTCAAATTAGCGTTGTATCTGTCTGCCTATATAAAAATAACTATTATGTCTGGAAGTTTCATCTTACAAAATCTTTGTTTTTGAAAACAGCAGGAAACTTTAAAAATAAATAATAAAAAAATCACACAGTAAAAGAAAACACAGAAAAACCTCAATAACTCTCTGAAATTCTGACCCCACCCTCTGCAATGTCCCTCTGCTTTCTCTGTAAGAAAATTCTATTTGTTCACTCAAAAACAGAAATGTATAGGGACCTGAAAGTCCATGTGTTTTATAAACATTAATAATTAAAGGAATAAGATGTAGTTAAAACTTGCAAAGAAAAAAAAGGTTTGAAAATCCTTTAGTGTCCTAAAGCACTTTTTACTTATGCAGTATTGTGTTCTTCTGGGTGTCATGCCAACCCTCCTCTCATGCCATAACAGTCTGGCTCCCATATATGCCTACAATTTTGCCATAATAAGCCAACCATAAAGTACTTAACTGTGATTTCTTTATTAAAAACACTCATTAATATTGATAATAGTGTTAAAAGCTGCAACCATCGACTAGAATCTTATAGAAATGTCTTTTCAACAACTGAAAACATTTTGAGAGGCAAAGAATTTGTTTAGAATTAAAACTGTTAATATAATATACATTGAATTAAAAAATTTATATCAGTATATTGATTGTATAGTGTAAGTATGCAATTCCATTCACTGCAGAATTCATACTTCAGTAGAGATCTATTGCAATATATTTAAGGAAAGGTGAGAAACTGTAGCTAACACAGGGCTTTTACTATTGCAGCCCTTCTTTTCTGTGGCAAGTTTATAACATGCTTCAGGCTGGTAATAAAAAAAAAAAAAGTCATTCTTTCCTAAGAACTATTTAAAAATAAATTGCTTGTGTGATATAACACCAATAGATAAGCCTATCAACTGTAAAACCCACCATGATGACTAGCACAGCTAGTGAAATAACATTAAACAAAAACTGGCAAGCCATTTAGCCCCAAAGCTGATTCAACATTAAAGCACAAGCTCTAGTGATCATTATCTTGAGTTTAAAACATGCATGTACTGAAATTGCACCCACTAGTCTCACCACCCTCACACACACACAAAAATAATAAATATTTTTTTTAAATGCTCCACTTGGGTAAATGCTCTTACTGCTGTTCTCCTCTGCACAATAATTACTCCCAAGGTCACTGACGCTACTGCCAAACCCGCAGTAACACCAGGGAAATAATAAATGTCATTTACCACATCAGAGCCACTTCTGAAGAATGAACAGATTAACAGAACATGGAGAAGTAAAGATACTGTTTCTGAACTAAAAACTTCTAAACTAAATGTTCAAGTGGAAACAAGACTTAACAAATCAGCTAGATTTCAATCAATTTTGGAAGACTCAAGATTAAACCATTTATTCTTTTAATTCTAATGATAGGCTCTCATACTAATAGCACAAGCATTATGTTCTTTTTTCAACGACATAGAAAATTTAAACACACTTAATTTTTTCAGTAACATAGCTGAAGTAATTTCAGACCCAAACATCAGCTATTTCAGGCTTACTGGCTTTCCAGATGGCAAATTTCTCATGGAAAAACTAGAAAACAGCAGTTTCCACCATACTTTATTTTACTTCCCAAGAAGTTGAATAATTTATTTTACCGGTAAGAAACAAAGGACCAGATGTTGCATGTTCCATTGATTTCCACTGACCACGTTGTTTACGTGCTTCCAAGTAGTGTTTGACCCTTGAAGCAACAACTTCTTCCAGCAGCATGCTGACCTCCTGAAAGAGACACCACTGGCCTATTTAGATCTAAATTTACATACATGCTCACAGATGCACAACAGATATCAATACAAAGTCACTCCCTTCCATAAAAAAAAGGAAAACATTATCTGCAATTAAGTACTGAGGTATTACACAGAGGTGAGAAGCACATCATTTAGGAAATGAATGGGAACAAGGTGGAGGAGGGAATCAAACAATTTTGGTACAAAACAAGAGAGGAAGTATATTACAAAATTCTCACTTGGCAGATGAAATACATTATACTACACTACTAATAATTTTGGAACAGCAAATGAGTTTCATTTTATGCAAAGTAGGAAAAAACATAGGTTAAAAATGTATGATAACATCAGGTATTTAAGGAAAATATTAGTAAAAATTCTTCCAGGAATTTTTCTCTGCAAGAATCCTTATAAACCACAACACATATTTTGTTTCAATTCAGCATAGTTTGGGGAGGAAGAATCAGAGCTAATTAGATCACAGCAGCCTAATTTCTCTAGTTCATTTTGATTTTTCTGCTCCTGAATATAACCGTTCATATCTTCCATACCTCTTTCAGCAAAGCACAATAAAACCCACATACAACAAGAAGAACAAACCCTTCAGTCAGAATAACCATAGAAAAAAACCCTGGAGTAAAAGCAAAAAATTAATCTCTTGAATACCAGAATAAGTTTTCAGATTAATACATTAACACTTATTTGAGACTTTTCCCTCAGTATTCTCTTTTTCCACTGTACATAACTATGTGCTCACAGAAATGATACTTTGTGGAAAACAAAAATATCATTTTACCTTTTTACAGTGTTTGGCCATTAGACAAAATTGTATTTGTACAATTTAAACTGAAACATCTTGGCTTTAAAATTTCTTTTGATTAATCTAGAAAGTATGCATAGTAAGAAATTTTAAAGTATTGCTCTAAATGAAAGCAATGCACATATATTGGTCAACCACAAACAGTATTTTCTCCTTACAGTAAGAAACACATTTTCCTTTCTGCTTGAAGAGTACAATTATAAAATACTATATCTACGAATTCTTCTGTTTAACTCATTAAAGTGATCTCATTACACATTCCTTCACAGGACTATGCATTCAGGTTAGAATGAAAAGGTCTAGAAAGCTGCGGAAACATAGAGTGCATTTGGTTCCTTCTGTAACAATAAAGATTATCATGAACTTCCTTAATTTAAATGGAAAAATATTTTAGTTGTTATGCTTATGGAAATATCACTTAAATGGTTCTCCACAAAGAACTATACAGACCTATATTTAAGAAAGCATAAACATGAGCAGGCTTCAAGAGAATCGTCTCTATGTACTTTCCACCCCTAAAAAACCTTGTAACTGAGACTTTCTATATGCACTTGGAGACATTATAGCAATGACATGAATAATAAATGTTTCTCAAAATACAAAGATAAAACTTTGACTTTGTTATTGTCGTGGAAATGAGATAGGAGAGAAAGAGCAGGGAAATTTGAAGGACAGAAAGAGAGAAAAGCTCCCAAATGTCTCAATTAGCATCTCGCAGCAATCCCAGGATGACTCTATATACAACATATCTGACAGCAGTGTGCAAACTGCGATCTTTACAATGGCCAGCTAGACAACATGCACTGTATTTTCATACACCAGCCTCATGCTTATGGGCACTCATTTGAGCC